>NW_024820375.1:0-1876 GCF_019175285.1 Sceloporus undulatus | reverse complement strand
TTGGGAAGATCAGATTCCACCCATATTCAGGAAATTGTTGAATGCTCATTCGATCCGAACTCTTCACTCTGTCCAGAACCAATAAGGTTAGTGTGGCTCCAAGAGTCCCAATTCACACTTGTGAATGTAACTTAGGCTGTCTTCTCTGAAACCCAAAGTCCATGTCTCATCTCAGTTGTCAACCAAGCTCAGAATACACAGAATGTGAACTGACCAGCAGAGGGCTCTCAATGGAAGCAGAGTGCAATTGTTCCTCCAATATACCAATGGAGGCTGTGAAAGATGTTTCATGGAGGTGATTTTCAAATGACACCAAATTAGGGTTAGCCAGTATCAAAAAGGATTCTATGAAAAGCACCCTCTCTTGGCATCCAGTTGCTTAGACCATGAACCAACTGGACTTTCTTTGTGAGATCTGCACTGCCTGGACTCTCTGCTAGACAATATATATGCCCTTTTGTTTCATCTTTTATGAGATAATAGTTTGACATTAAAATCCTATTGGTGTCATACACCTGTGTAAGTTTCCTTATATGTGAAGTTGTATTTTTGGTCTTTATCCAAAGTTGTGTAAGATGGGTTGTACAAGTGTAACCATTTCACATGCAGTTTTCTACTCTTGAGTGGTGTGTAACTGCGGCGAGTGCCATCAGTGTACAACTTCATTCACAGGGATTGCATAAACAGTACCAGTGCTTTAAACATTATACAATGGGAAAAGAAGCAGACCCACTGGCAGATACACAACTGGTTGCAGAATGTTAATATGGAGCAGAACAGTGGTGAGCACAACCCTTGTGTATATACACAAGTATAGTTATACTATACAGAAGCATGATGTAGGATTTTAACCTGTTATTTAATCTGTATGACAATAGTTGAAATATTGCTGTCATTCTGTGGTAATAACTAATTTTTTTCTAGAGTTACACAAGGGTAGTCAGTAACCTAATTCCTTACAAATTTGCTTCTCAAGTCAAACAATGAGTCATTTTAGCAGTTTTCTTCCTAATTAATAATTTGAGCTATTTTTGAATCCAATTTGTAATTTGGGATGTATTCTGCACAAAATTCGTACACAGTTGTTTTCTGTACAGAAAAAAAAATACTTGTATCATCTATGGAAAAAATGCTGTTTTGTGTGTACAAAGTGTTGTTTTGTGTAAAACTAATCTCATGCAAGCTTTGCACAGAATAAGTTCCCACTCACAGCATTTTCTGCACAGGAAGCTACTTTGTGAAGTATTTCTAAGCAGAAATATTAAGTTTTTGTGCCGAAAAAGCTGTTTCTTGCTCAGAAAATGCTGTTTTCTTTTTTTTAAAATTTTAATTTTATTAATAAAAAAAACATGTATACAAATACAAATACACATACGTTATCGCATATCAGACATATCAAACATCTATACCCTAACTACTGAAAACAACCTAACTACAATCCAGACGTAACCAATGTAGCATACATAACCTATTCTAAACCTAGTATTTCTTACTTCTTTCTTACTTCCTGTTCCTTAAAAAAACTTCCCCAGCCTTTATCTTCTGCTCTACTTACCCTCCCCCTTTCACTCTTCTGCATTCATCCTAACATTCATACAACTTCCTTTCCTTTTCCCACTGTTTGTATCATGTATAACCAATAGTGACTTTCTATTCTCCAGTATGTCATTTGTAACTTCACCCATATATATAAGACTAAAATATATAAATAAAGAGAATTGTTGAGATTACCTTGACATAATCCACTAATACTAAGTAATCAGTTCAATTTCAAGTCTCAGCAGTCATATCTGTTTCGAATTATTCCATCATATCATAACAATCCTTTGTCTGCTATATTTAAGTAACAGTTCTCTTACATTCTAAATAACACCCA
>NW_024820374.1:0-1876 GCF_019175285.1 Sceloporus undulatus | reverse complement strand
TTTGGCTGGGGATTGTGGGCCGTGCTTTAGGTTAGTTAGATGGGGGGTGGGATTTGTTGCAGCTAGCTAGAATAGCAATGATAGCATTCAAAATTTGTGGGATGTTGGCTGAAGAAAGTTGGGGACTTTAAGAGAAAGGGAGCTAGCTTCTTCGAATGTCTGGGGCAGGGAGAGATTGTGCATGTGAGAAGGATGGCAAAGTGGAGCTGGTTAATAGTGGGGGGTAGATGGTGGGAATAGGTAAGGGCTAGGTTTGGTAGAAGGTGGAGTTTTAGGTTTTGGGGTTTCAATATATTCTTTGGCTTTGGGAGGGCAGTTCTGGCTTAAATACTGATTTTCTGACTATGTGTTTTCAATAAAGTTCTTTGCTATTTCAACACACTGGACTCTTTGATGGACAGAAGTTGTGAATTTGCACAAAACTGACACTTTCTTCTGTCCTCAGTCCTCAGCTCCATTCCCAGCCATAAGAACAGCAAAGGCAAACACACACACGAGATACGAGCCGACTTGGATGCCAGCATAATATAATAAGAAAAGATTTATTTCTAGCCTGCTCTATGAAGGAGAAACTGTGCTGGTTACAACAATAAAATACATCGAGGTTACAATAAAATCCCAAATAAATCAGTCCCTATACCTACCCCCCTCCCGATCCCAGTACTAAAGCTGGATTAAACAATGCGAGTATACACGTTGGGATAAAATGCAGAGGTGAATTCAGAGTAATCTTGGAGGCTTGTGAGTAGATAGACAAACTGGCAGACTGGAGCTTTGCCAGGAAACACAGCTGCTAGATTAAAGCACCGGAGGCTGGCTTTTCTCCAAAGAGGCACTGTTTATTTTTGGTTGCAAAACATACACGAGAGCTAGACCAACACCATCCACCAATTACAAAACCCACACTGTACAATGATGATTTGAGCTTATATACACTTTTGCCATGTGGCAATCTAGCTCAACCCCTTCCTGTACAATTTCCTGTGTTACCTGGATTACTGTCCACCATTCCAGATGACACAGCATATTTCCATAAGTGCTATGCGCTCTCTGGCACACTCCGCCACAATCTTGGACAATCGCCTGCTGTCTGGAGCCACAGCTGCAACCAATTCCTGGTTAAGAGTAGTGAGTGTCCATTAGCTTCTCTGCCACTTCTGAACATTTTCAATGCTGCTCCATTCCTCAACAATAAAAACTGTAAAACAGTAAAAACATTTGATTAAAATTATAGAGGTTATAGGTGAGCTGTCCAGTGACTCTGTGAATAAGATCATACTGGATCAGTTTGAATCTGTGAGTACTGAGGATGGGGACAAGCTCCTTGGAAGTGTGAAGAAGACAACTTGCCCTCTCAACCCTTGCCCTTCATGGCTGATCTTCCAAGGAGGAGATGCTTTGAGGACTCACCTGAGATACATCATAGGTGCATCTCTTAGGGAGGGCTATTTTCCATCTTGCTTAAAAGAGGCAGTGATACGGCTGCTTCTGAAAAAGCCCTCCCCAGACCCCTTGAACATGAAGAATTACAGAGCGGTCTCCCGTCTTTCATTTCTCTTCAACTCCAAATGGTCTTGGATGAAACAGATTACCTAGATCCATTTCAACCTGGCTTCAGGATGGGATACGGAGTCAAGATTGCTATGGTCACCTTAGATGATCTCCACTTGAGTATTGACAAGGGAAGTGTGACCCTGTTGATGCTTTTGGACCTCTCAGTGGCTTTTGATACTATTGACCATGGCATCCTTCTGGAACGCCTGAGGGAATTGGGGATCGGGAGCACGGCATTGCAATGGTTTTGGTCCTATTTCTCAAGCAGATTCCAAATGGAGATGCTTGGGGACAGTTGCTCCTCTAAAAGGGATCTTAAATC
>NW_024820373.1:0-1876 GCF_019175285.1 Sceloporus undulatus | reverse complement strand
CCCCCCAAAAAAGCCAAAAGTGGCTCCTTTGGGAGGTTTTAAAAGTTTCCCCAATTTCCTAATTAATAGATTTTCAGGCAAGAAGGAAGCAGACACACCAGACCATCTCATATTACCAGGAATGAAACAAACAAACAAGAACAAGAAAAATAAGGATTAGAGACTAAAACAAACTACTTATTTTTGAAAGGAAAACCATTATTAGCAGAGTAAAAAAAAACCATGGGTGCTTCTACCTTTGTATAACTAACCCAGGCTGTATCTGCACTACAGAAATAATCCAGTTCTAAAGTGTGTTATCTCTTCTGTTTCCATCCTATGGAATCCTGGGATTTGAAGTTTGTTGTGTCATGAGAGCTCTCTGGCAGAGAAGACTAAGTGTACCAAAGGTAAAATCCCAGGATTCCATAGCACTGAGCAGTTAAAGCGGTGTCAAAGTGCCTTATTTCTATAGTGAGGATGCAGCCTTCTTGGGAAAGGGGCTGATGATGGGGAAAAGAGGAAGAATGCAAAAGGAAAGCAGGTTATTTATTTATTTATTTATTTATGATGCACTCATTTCACATCTAGCTATAGGGACATAACCAGGGTCCTCTCCAATTCCCCATCCCCTAATCCCCCACCACTCTAAGAAGGCATGGAGTATCTGTTGTGTAGGGGAGCTGCAGTGATATGTCACCTGCGTATGTCACCAGCAGGATGCTGATCTCTGTGTCTTTGAGTGCTGTAGGGTTTCACTGGGTTTATAAAATGAATTCACATACGTCTTCACTTCCCAGAAATGAGCAAAATCAAGGGTGCAATCCTCACGCATAAACCTATACATTTATAGACTTTTCTTGTATCTTGTATCAAGTGCAACACACTCAGGGGTGTGCATGCTTTTAAAAAATAGGCAAGGAAAATTAAGATGAATGTGATGTTGACAATAGGTCCGTTCATAAACCATGCACACAAATGTACATGCCTCAGTTTCTGTATGTCTTTAGCAAGCACAGGGAGGAGGTGTACACAGCAGTTAAGCTTAGAAAAATGAAATAATGCAAAAATGAAATAATTATTTTCACCAGTGTCTAAATGGTGAGGGGCCATCCGTCTAGGATACTTTGATTGAGATTTCTTGCCTAGCAGGGCGTGGCGGGGGGGGGGGTTGGACTTAGTCCTGATTAGAAAGAATCACTGAATCAGTTGGATTTACCTATAGGTTGATTCACCAGTCACTTATGGTCAGAGGCATTCTCAGAATTATGACCTCTCTGCGTGCAGAAGGCTGCCATTGCAATTGGGTGTTCTCTTGCCATCATCTCAATCCTCTGGTGCTCCCCAATCCTGGGAGGAGGGCTGCATCCCATGGAAGGGGGGCAACCCCAGAAGAGAACATTCATTTCCTGGCCTGCCTGACTGGGGACCTCCCTGGGGGATGGAGGGCAACTGGTTTGGCCACTGGGAGAATGCGAGGCCATCAGCCCAGACAGCCTGACCCAACAGAACCCTCTTTGCTCCAGTGTTGCTCCAGGTGGAATGAAGCTACAACTGGCCATTCACTGACACAGGTCCTTCCATAGAGTTGTGAGTGCTCAGTCCATGCCTGATGAGAGTGTTGGGTGCAAGGTATTGGAGAAGCATCCAGCTGTGTTTATGTAGCCAGAACCAAAATGAAGACATCTTCTTCTGAGGGACACTGGGGTGGTCAGGAAGTTTCAGCAAATGATGCACTCATTTCACATATAGCTACAGTGACATAACCAGGGCCCTCTCCAATTCCTCATCCCCTAATAGCCCACCACTCTTGACAAGGCATGGAGTATCTGTTGTGTAGAGAAGCTGCAGTGAATCTATGCTAGGTCCAGGGGGCTTTATTTGGTGCAGAGTGAGG
>NW_024820372.1:0-1876 GCF_019175285.1 Sceloporus undulatus | reverse complement strand
TATTAGGATTACGAACAAGAACTCTGACCTTTTTGCAAATAATTATAAGAAAATGGGGGAACTATAAAAAGAAGATTTGAAAAAATGGGCAAAACAGTCCCTTTTAGGAAAAGTGGCAACAATAAAGTTGAATGTTTTGCCAAAGTTTCTCTTTTTGTTTCACACCATACCAGGGATTAAAAATGATAGTCCGTTTAAAGAGTGGAAAAAAGAGATTACAAATTTCATTTGGAATGGGAAAAAGCCCCGAATCAAACTGAAATATCTTTAAGATGCAAAAGATAGAATCACAGAATCATAGTTAGAAGAGACCGCAAGGGCCATCCAGTCCATCCCCCTGCCATGCAGGAAATCTAAATCAAAGCATCCCCGACAGATGGCCATTCACCTCTGTGAATGGAAAAGGAAAAAACAGGCCACTTCATCACCCAGGGAAAGTTTTACCTGCTTGCTGTTGTTAGCCTCATCCGAAAGACTGCTGCAGGATGTAATTTTGAAACTACCTGCCTGCTAGTAGTAGAATAGGTGCTACAGCAAGAGCCTGGGAAGAGAAGCAGTCCAGGGAGTAGCCATTATGCTAGTAATGGGCAGGAGGAGATATGGTATGGGGAGTCAGCCGTATTACTCTGGTAGAAGGGACAGCCACAGGGTGCTGGTTACTCCCAAGGTGTCCCCCATTTCAAATACTGGATAGCCTTGGCAATAGGCCCCCTGGTGAATGGAAACACATCTTTGATCCAGGACTGGATTCTGGATGAGCACGACGACCTGGTTTTTATTACAGAGACCTGTCTGGATGAAGCTGGTGGGATTAATCTCTCCCAGCTTTGTCCACCAGGGTTCTTCATACAATAGCAGATGAAACCTGGGGGCGGGGAGGAAGTGTTGCAGTGGCCTATTGGGATTCCATCTCCCTTACCAGGTGCCCTGTCCCACAGTCTACTGGGTATGAGTGTGTCTACTGAAAGGTGGGTGGCCAGGACAGAATAGGGATTCTGCTGGTGTACTGCCCACCTCGCTACACAACAGTCTCCCTTCCTGAGCTGGCTGAGTTGTCTCAGCAGTGGGGTTGGAGTACTCTCAACTTGTTGTACTGGGGGACTTCAACATCCATACAGAGAATCTTCTATCAGGAGCAGCTCAAAACTTCATGTCCGCCATGACAACCATGGGGCTGTCCCAAATAGTATCTGGTGCCACCCATGTTGCAGGACAGACTGGACCTGTTTTTTTGCTCTGGGTAGGATAACATTGATCTGGGAGTGGAAGAACTCTTGGTAGTTCTTTTGCCATGGACTAATCCCTATCTGGTAGGGTTTAGACTCATACCCAACACCCACTGGGACAGACCATCTGGAGTTTTGGGATGCAGTGTCACCACTATGCTGATGACACCCCCGCTCTATCTCTCCTTTCCATCTGACTCCAAGAATGCTGTTCCTGTACTGAACCAATGTCTGCTGTCAATGATGGACTGGATGAGGGCAAACAAACTGAAACTTAATCCAGACAAGACAGATGTGCTCCTGGTCAGTCGTAAGGTAGATCAGAGAACAGGGATTTGGCCTGCGCTGGATGGGCTTCAAAGTCTAACTGGATCGGGATGCACTCCCCCTGAAATCTCAGGCTCACAGCTTCAGTGTTCTCCTGGACTTAACTCTAACCCTGAGTGCACAGGTTTCAGCAGTGTCCAGGGGTACATTTACACAGCTAAAACTAGTGTGCCAATTGTGCCCATTCCTTGAGACGTCAGATTTGGCCACAGGGACGCATGCCTTGATTAGGTCTTTTGATCCAGGACTTGATCCTGGATGAGCATGTAGGCCTGGCTTTTATTACAGAGGACGGCGGCCTGCCGGGTCCTGGGCTCCGTCGC
>NW_024820371.1:0-1876 GCF_019175285.1 Sceloporus undulatus | reverse complement strand
AAGATTGAGTTCTTCCTCAGCCTCTCCACCCTAGTGATTGAGGATGGAGAATCCTTCCTTGCTAGGAGAAGCTTTTGCCTTTGTACCTGGTCACCTTGAGAGCAGCAACTGAAAAGCCAGTTGAGCAGCAACTGAGAAGCCTATCACCTGCACCAGGCTTGTGGCAAAGGCTGACATAGGCAACAAGCTTTTCAGTCACTGCTCAACCAGGTTGCTGCTCCCAGGGTGACCAGGTGCAAAAGGAGTAGCAACTGAGATTGATTGTTTTGAATTTGCACTAGACCAGTAGACTTAATATCAAGAATTAGGCATTGGGGATGCTAGGGTTGTTGCCCAAGAGGAAAGGCAGTGGTAGCCTGAAAAAGTTTGAGGACCACTGTATTAGAGCAGCAATTGTAGGCACTCAGCCAGTCACAGAGAATAAAGTGAGAGGAGAGGTGGGGGAAGTGCCCTCCCAATACCTATTTCTTGATATTAGGTCTGTTGTTCTACTGTGAATTCAAAACAACCAGTTTTGCTCACTGCTCTCTTTGTACCCATTCACCTTGGGAGCAGCAGACTGAACAGCAACTGAAAAGCCTTTCACCTGTTCTAGCCTGGCAGCATGGGTGAGAGGTCTCTTGATTGCTGCTTGACCACCTGCTCAGGTGCTGCTCCCAAGGTGACCAAGTGTAAAGGAAGAAGCTTTTCCCTGGTGAGGAAGGAATCTTAATTTTCTTTGCTGTGCAGAGAGGGACAAAGCCATCTTCCCATCTTCCCACTTTTCTCCCTATGAAAGAGAACTCTCAATGTGAGGGAGGCAAATGACATTTTTGAAGAATCAACCCCAGATATTCTTTTCCCTTCTTCCCCAGAGGCATGTCTTCCTTACACAGCTTCAAGCCATCTTCCCCCACCAGAAAAATTGCTTCCTCTGCTGCATATTCTCGCAGCCTGTCCGATGAAAGAAAGCAGGAGCAGCAATACAGCTCCAACATACCAGCCAAAGATTAAGTAGGTTGCTAAATGTGGAAGCACCTTTTGCCACTGTCCAGGAATGCTGCCAACACACACTCACATGGCTGATATGAGCCTGCTTGGCAAAAGGAAACCATGCCGAGCTGCCAAGAAGCAGTTCCTCAAGCAACAATGCCAAACGATGTCTGAATAGAATAAGCCACTAGCCAGTCCAAAGTTCAGGATTACAAAGAGCAATACTAACAGTCCAGTCTGAGGTCAAGAGTACCAGAGGGTTGGTCAAGGTGTCTGATCTGAGGTCAAGGATTCAAAGGCAGTCAAAGGTCTAGGAAGCCAGGAGTCAGATCCAGCAGCGTCCACTAATGAAAACCAAAAGACTTTGACAAGAGAGCTCATTGTCTGCCAGGTGTCTTATATCTAGCTCCCTTATCACAGCTGCTGAGTGGCTAATGAGCATTTCTTAGCAAGCCTCTTGGAAAGCTGAAGGCATGCCCTTTCTGATCTCCTCTGGCTGAAGGTAGGAATCTCAATGCTCTGCTGCTGTACGTCTCCCAAGTCTGGAAGTTCTACTGGGGCAAGACTGGGCTGCTGAGCCCCAGGCTCCACTGGAAAAGATTCCACAGAGCTAGGGTCTGGCTGAGGCAAATCCACTGAAGCTGGGAGAGCAGATCTGGGACTTGGCAGGGCAGAACTGGGGCCTGGCACAGCATCAGGTTCCTCCTGTACCTGAGGAACCAAGTCATCCTCGTCGTCCTCATCATCCTCTTCATGGCTGGCCATGACAGCCACCACTTCTCTCTTGCCACCGCATGCTGTAACTCTTCATCCTCACCATGATTCTAAAAGCCTCTGGGTCCCCTTGTTTTTCTTGTACACCAGAACTTTGACAGAAGGCCTTCCTGCTGTCCTCACTATCCCC
>NW_024820370.1:0-1876 GCF_019175285.1 Sceloporus undulatus | reverse complement strand
AGAATAGAGGCCAGTGGGAACCCTTGGAGAGAGGCATGGCCATGGAGAGGAGAGGGATACAAAGGCAAAAAGCGCTTTGAGGAGTCCCCTCCCTCCTGGAAAGTGGGGCAGAGAAGAGACCCTCCCTTCTGATGCCTCATTTGGGGAAGTGTTTGCTGCCAAATATAAAGCATCACACAGTACAGTGGTGCCTCGGGTTACGAAATTAATTCGTTCCGCCGCGGCGTTCGTAACCCGATGCATTTCGCAAGCCGAAAAAGGCTTTTCCAAAGCGCGGCTAGCGGTCGCATTTGAATTTCGCGCCGAAAAAAATTTCGTAACCCGAAAAAACCTTCGTATCCCGGAACAGTTTTTTTCAATGGAGCTTTTTCATATCCCGGAAATTTCGTAACGCGGCGCATTCGTATCCCGGGGTACCACTGTATAGAGTTCAATAGAGTTCAGAGCAACATATTGGGGGGGGGGGAGAGAAGACGTTTTCATTTTCTTAAGGTGAGTGGGGAGGGCAGGAACGGCAATTCAATAACAATTTCCATCATACTAACGATGGCAAGGGTAAGGGTCAGGGGTAGCGAGAGGCAAATCAATAGATCTAATCTATTCTGGAAAGAGATCTATCTTAATATCCTTCCTAAAGGCTTCCAAGGTGGAAATCTCATCCGGAGGTCGTTCCAGAGCCTGGGAGCGGCTGATGAGAAGGGCCTCTGGGTCACCGCTGAAAGTCTGGTCTTCTTGAATTGGAGCAGGTTCTTTCCAGAGGACCTGAGTCTGCAGGTGGATTGTATGGGAGGAGGCGCTCCCACAAGTAGTCAGGACCCAAGCCATGGAGGGTTTAAAGGTTACAACCAACACCTTGTATCTTGCCCGGAAACTAATGGGCAGCCGGTGGAGGGATTTAAGAACTGGTGTAATGTGGGCAGTTCTAGAAGTGCCCATAACCAACCTGGCTGCCATATTCTGTACCAACTGAAGTCTCCGAACTTGGAACAAGGGTAGCCCCATGTAGAGTGCGTTACAGAAGTCGAGCCGAGAGGTGACCAGCGCATGTACTACTGTTTCAAGGTCTCCCTGCTCCAGGAAGCGGCACAGTTGGCGTATCAGCCGAAGCTGATAACAAGTGCTCCTGACCGTCGCATCCACCTGAGCCGTCAGATGAAGTGATGAATCCAGGAACACTCCCAAAAGGCAGACAGAGTCTTTTAGGGGAAGTGTGACCCCATCCAGAACTGGCTGACATAACTCCTTTCACGGATTAGGGGTCCCTATTACAAGTACCTCTGTTTTACCTGGATTCAATTTGAGTTTGTTGTCCATCATCCAGTCCATTACCGCATTAAGACAGGCATTCAGAGGAGAGACACCATCCTTAGGCAATGCATCAGTCTTAGAGAAATATATTTGGATGTTATCAGCATATTGATCATATCCCGCCCCATGACTCTGGATGATCTCACCCAGCAGCTTCATGTAAATGTTGAATAGCATCAGGGACAGAATTTCGCCTTGTGGGACGCCCGACTTGAGCTCCCTCTTGGACGAAAAACTGTCCCCACGCGACAGTGTCTGGAATCTGCCCAAGATGTAGGACCTGAACCACTGGAAAGCCCAACTCTTCCAGGCTTCCCAGAAGGATATTGTGGTCAATGCTATCCAAGGCTGCTGAGAGGTCAAAGAGCACCAGCAGGGTCACACTTTCCCTTTTTAAAGAGCTATTAATACTCAGACGGAGAGCATCGACTAAGGCGACCATAGCTGTCTCACCTCCGTAACCTGCCTTAAATCCGGTTTGAAATGGATCTAGAAAATCTGTTTCTTCCAAGACTGCTTTAAGTTGAATGGCGACTGTCTTCTTGATTACCTTGCCTAAGAATGGCAA
>NW_024820369.1:0-1876 GCF_019175285.1 Sceloporus undulatus | reverse complement strand
GTTTCTTCTTCTAAGCTCTCTTCCTTCTTCTCCTCTTCTCCTTTTCCCGTTTTTTTCTTTCTTCTTTCTGACTGTTCTCTTTATTAACTTCTTTTTCATTCTCATGTAGAACATTTCTTTCTTTTTGTACCATTGATTTGGTATCTCTTTTGCTTGAATTTAAAAGATAGGCCCTGAGTTAGTTCCCATTTGTAGCAGATTCCATTGCTGCGCAAAACCTTAGTCAGTGGTCCATATTTCTTCCTCTTCCTTAACAGTTTCCCAGAGATATCTTCAAAGAATAAAATTTCATTTTCTTCAATTCTGAATCTTGTATGAACGTGTTGTTAGAGAATTGCTTTTTTCATTTGAGTCCTAACAAAATAAATCACGATATCTCTGGGCAGTCTCTTCTGTTTTGCGACCCAGGAGTTTACTCTAAACATCTTGTCCACCTCAAGGAGAAAAGGTTTCATTATCTAGGTCCATAAATTCAGCCAAGGCCAGTATTATCCTTTTATATAGATCTTCGTCCTTCTGTTCAGGAAGAGTTCTTATTCTAAGACATCTCTCCCTAAATCTTTGCTCTAATTTAATTCTTTCTGCTGTATCTTCAGTATGTTCTTTTCTTAATCTCTCTATCTCATTTCCCAATTTTTTATTTTTTTCCTCCAGGAATGTCACTCTTTCCCTGATTTGTGTTAATTCTGATGTTATCTTTTCCAGAGAGTATTTATGTTAAGCAACGGAGTGGACATTAAACCAACAGAATCCCCAGACCTTCCCTAGTCTTTAAACTGAGGCAAATACATTCAATGTGGTCCATCTTATGGATAGGTATCCTGGCCAAAGCAAGATTGTCTTTATGGACCAAAGCAACATCCCCTTACCTGCTCACTGAGGGAGAACCTGGCTGGTAAGGCCTGAGCCCAGGTGGCTGAGCTATCATCACCCAGCCAGGTCTCCGTGAAACAAGCCAGGTCAGCCTCTTCGTCCAGGAGATCATGGACTATCTGCATTGTATTTTTGACTGACCTGGCATTACACAAGAGCAGGGAAAGGTTCTGTGGTTGGTTTGGTATGCTCTCCAGCCCTTTTGGGATAGTAGGGTGAATGGAAGGGGAGAGAAATATCTGTCAGGGTCCTAATTGCAGCCCCTCTTGCAACACAAAAGGCAGTACTTTAATAATAATAAATAATAAATAAAATTTATTTTTATATCCCGCCCTTCCAGACGATCAGGGCGGCTTACAAAATGCAACAAGTGCAATCAAAATACAAAGATTAAAAACATATGACAACAACAACCTTAAAAATAACAATAAAAAGCCCCTTAGCCCAACCTCATGGCCACGAAAGAGGAGAGAGGCCCACAGAAGAGGGCCTTTGAAAAAGGAACAGCTTGTAATGAAGAAGATGCATGCAATAGAAGTGACTTTTTTTTCAGGAATGAAAGAAAGTATAAACATATCACTTTTATAACCATATCAATGAATCCCACCCCATTAACCAATAAAGCCAATCAATTGGATAGCCCTTTCCCATGCAGTGTCCTCCCATCCGGGATTCTGGCAGCTTTTCTAAAAACAATTAAGCTCTCATGTGCCTTTTCTTAGTCACTGCACCTGTGGCCTTGGACCATAGAACTCAGTGACACAACAGTTTTAATTAACGTTACAGCTTAACACACACACACACACACACACACACACACAATATGAAACCCCATCAATCCCAATCTAATATGATACCATATGAAAATATAAGCATAAACCCATGACAACATAATACAGTATAACAATACCAATAACTCTCTATGTTCCCCCTCCTTTTACAGACAGTCTTTTAAACCTCTGTTAGAAGGATGATTCCCATACATTCCAATCCTAGCAAACAA
>NW_024820368.1:0-1876 GCF_019175285.1 Sceloporus undulatus | reverse complement strand
CACTTCCAAAATGATTTTACCACATACTGGGAGATACTATGCATACAAAGTAGAATTCAGTTGAAAGATATCACAGGTATTCTGCTTACTACCCAATGAATACCATCTATAATGAAGTATGGCCCCTGAAACATGCTAGCCGCCCCTCCAAGTTGATATTCCCCCATTAAAAAAATCCTACCAACCCCCCCCCCCCCACCAAACTGTCTGCAAATGTGGTGGTTTGCTTCCCCCCAAACTCCCAAATCCTTCCAAAACCTCTAGGGGAAAAAACCCTACATAAGAAATATTTTAAACTAAAGGAAAATGATAAAATGAAGTATTCGTTTGTATTGTACTATCTGGATAAACATAATAATTTGACTGTCTTGTTGAAACTAAATAATTTCAATGTACTTCGTTAGTGAGAACTTTCATGGCAACTTTGTCAATTGTAAAGCATATATTGAGGGGGAAGGAACAATATCCGTGGCTAAGATGCTGGACAAATTGCACATTCTCTGTTATTAAAATCCTACTCCTGACAGCTGGAGCTGACTAGCTGTGCAGTCCAGCAAGAGAGAGGAAGAATGCATGATTTCCAATAACTCTTCAGGTGCGGGAGGATAAGGATGCCTGGAGGAACTTGCTCTACTGCAATGTAGTAAACAGTCTCTGAAGATTTTTATGTTAATTACATACATTTTAAACAGGAAAGCTTTAGGGAAGAAAAGATAGTTCCTCGATATTACATCATAGAAAATATACAAAGGGCAATAACCCATAGCCATAATAGCACCAGAATGTATTATTCAGGACAAGAAAGATGTCTGGCCATGACCAAAGTATAACAGCTTGAGTGATGGGAGCCTATACGATCATAGCAACAGAAAGCACAACTTTGAGAAAGGTGATTGTGTAACATACACATATTTTCTTATCATACAATCAAAAACTTCAATGGCCCTAAATGAGGAGATACAGAAAAGGTCTACTTTACCAAATGTAAAAAAACCTGTGCCTACAAAAAATATAAAAAGATGGTTGCACTTTTTGCATTTATTGCAGAAATCCTGAAAATTGAGCCATATCCATCAACTGAGAAACAATCTCCTGTAACCTGGATGGTAGGCTTCCATTTATTCATACGTACTAGAGATCAGCAATCAATACAACAGTGGTACTACTGTGACATGACCAAGAAGGAAGCCGTAATATTTGTAGACTCCAAACAGCTACACAGAAAACAATTTGAGAAACTCAAGCTAGTTTATAGCCAGGCAGGGCAAGGGAATTCTCCTCCTTTAAGGCAGAACAACTCTGAGAAGGCATGCACAATCCCTGGATACATTTAACCTCTGGATTAAGGCCTACACACCTCTGAAGATTCTGGCTGACAGGCAACTATCATGATTTAGACAAGGATGTTCAATAATATTTTCAATTTATAGCTTTCTGTACTAAACATTTAGATTTATCAGCCCTTAAACAAAATTAAAGCAACTGAAGATTAGTTGCATGTGAAGATATGAATCTGGCAATAACCATCTTGTAACAAAAATGTTTTTCACTATGCAAGAGTCTTCATTAAAGACTGAGAGAAATGTATTCATGCAATGATGATATACTATCCATTAGTTAACTATGCTATTAAACACAGCTCTAACTGTTTAGTGAAGACTTTTGTTTGGTCTTAACAACCCTGTGCTAACCAAATTTTCTCAGAAACTGATTACATGCTTTCTTACTTGCTTTATGGGCCTAAATACCCTAAAGGCAACAGGTCCCATCTGATCTTGGAAATTAAGCAGGGCCAGCCCTGGTTGGTACTTGAATGGGAGACCAACAAATAACAGGCCTATATTTAACAGAAAGGAACTGGCAATACCACCTCTGA
>NW_024820367.1:0-1876 GCF_019175285.1 Sceloporus undulatus | reverse complement strand
AAAAGAGATACAGTACTCCAGGTCTGCAAATTTTGAGAGACATGCTGGCTGGGACAAGCTGCATGCAAACAAAGAAGTATTTTTGAGATTAGGAAGCTCAAGTGAGCAGCAAGCTCAGACTGAACCAACTTCAGGAAACGGAGGGGTTTCAGTCAAACCAGAAGCCTCAACTAGCAGTAGTGGTAGTGCCTCAGATGGGGAGACACAAACAAGACCAGTTACCACAAGGATGACAGAAGACAAGAGGTTTAGCAAGAAGACAGCAAATTCTAGTGCAGATAGTGATGAGGAAAGAGGCAGAACGACAGAATTCATACCAAGGCGTAGTCACAGAGTTAGAAAGTCACCAGATAGGTTTGTTGTGACGCAGGCAAGAGCTTGTACAGTAATAGAAGAGCCTGAAAGTTTTGAACAGTTGGAAACCTTTTCCAGGCCAGGTGAAGAGCCACAACTCCCATCATCCCTGACAAGGGTTATGGGCCCAGTACGCTTCCAGGGAAGAACAAGAAAGGTGGTGTGATGCAATGGAAAATGAGTTTAGTTGTTTGGTGAACAAAGATGTGTTTGATATTGTGGATAGACCTAAGAAAAAAACAGTAATAGGTTGCAAATGGGTATATAAGAGAAAGGAAATGCCTGATGGAAGCATCAAGTACAAAGCTAGATTAGTAGCTAAGGGTTTTGCACAACAACGGCATGAGAATTATGACAAGACATATTCTCCAACAGCAAAGCCAGAAAGTTTGAGAATGGTGTTAGCTGTAGCAGCAAGAAGGAATTTGATAGTGGAGCACTTTGACTTTGAAACGGCTTACTTAAATGCAAACTTGGAAGAAGAGATTTTCATGGAACAACCACAAGGGTTTGAAGAGAATGGAAGTCAGAAAGTATATAGGTTGAAGAAGGCATTGTATGGTTTGAAGCAAAGTGCTAGAGCTTGGAATTTGTGTATCAATGATGAGTTGGTTAAGCTAGGATACAAGAGAAGCGTGGCAGATGCTTGTGTTTATACAAAAGGAGACATAGTGCTTGTGATTTATGTTGATGACTTGTGCGTGGCAGCAAAGTCAGAACAGGACATTGAGTCAGTAAAGAGAGAGCTATCAGAGAAGTTTGTTTTAAAGGATTTAGGTTTGTTGAAATCTTATTTAGGAATCAATGTTGAGTGGACACAAGATGGACATTGTTTGTTGAGTCAGAGGAAAAAGATTGAGAATTTGATAGAAAAGTGTGGACTGCAGAATGCCAAGATAGTAAAAGCTCCCATGACAACTGGTTTCATTTCAGAACCATCAACCAGAGATTTTGAGGACAAGACATTCTTCAGGAGCATCATAGGATCACTTCAGTTTATTTCATGCCACACTAGACCTGACATTTCGTTTGCAGTGAACACGTTATCTAGAAGAGTTAACAATCCTAAGGTTGAGGATTGGACAGCTGTGAAACACTTGTTGAGATACTTGAAAGGGACTTTAGACAAAAGATTGATCATAAGAAGCAGCAAAGCTGATCTAGATTGTTTTGTAGATAGTTCATTCGCTTCAGAATCAGGAGACAAAAAGTCAATCACAGGAATGTTAATCAAGTACAGTGAGAGTCCCATAGTATGGAGAAGCAGAAAACAAACAAACATAGCGCTTAGTACTTCTGAATCAGAATTTGCAGCACTGAACGAAATAGTGAACGAGGTCCAATGGATTGAACAATTGCTAATTGACCTGAATGAAAAATTTAGAATTCCTGTTGAAATTCAAGAAGATTCACAATCATGCATAGCAATGGCTGAAACAGAAAGTTTGAAAAACAGAACCAAATATGTGGGTGTAAGGTACCAAAATGTGAGAGACATGGTTCAAAAAGGTGAAATAGAATT
>NW_024820366.1:0-1876 GCF_019175285.1 Sceloporus undulatus | reverse complement strand
AGCTAATTGCCCCCAACAAGCTGGGTACTCATTTTAGCAACCTCCAAGGGAGGATGCAAGCCTGAGTCAAGCTTGAGCCCTTTCGCTGGTAGTGAACTTGCAACCTTATGGTTTTGAGTGAGTGGCTGCAATCCCACCTTGATCTGCAGAGAGAGGCGGGAAATAGAAATAAAATTTTTAGTTTTATTATTTATTATTATTATTTAACTAGTGATGCAAAGAATATTCATCAAAATTCGATTAACAGAAGAAATACCTGTTATTCGAAGATTTCGAAAACTTTTTAAAGAAAAGAAATTATGAGCACTTCTCGATCAATGAGTAAGAATTTTGGTTTTTAATTCAGTTGCCAGGATTTGAGTATTTTGCATAAGCAAAGCTACCATTCATGTTGGGTTTTTCTAGCAGAGGAATGTTCTTTAAACCTCTGCCAAACTTCCTTTTGACATTCTAATTGAGTTTTAATTGCCAGGTAATTAGTGTAAATGTTCGCCTCCCTTGTCTTTTATTTTCATCTGTGAAAAATACTTCCCAACAATCCTGTCCTTCTCCTTGTCCTCCCCTTGACCTCTCCCCTCTTTTTCTTTTTCTTCTCCTTCTCCTTCTCCTCCTTCTTCCTTTGGCAGCCTCTTCTGATCCCCCTCATGATGCCACTCGACCCCACATTGGCCTAAGTGGGGACCTCCCTCACGACCCTCCTCCATACCAATGGAGCCGTTGACATTGTGAGTCTCTGCTCCCTCCTGCTTTTGCTGGCAGGACCCTGGGTCCAGTAGATCTGCCCCCCTCCATTCCCTGCCTGACAGTCCCCTCTTCTCTCTCCAGATGATCCGCCACCCTGACCCTCAGGATTTGGACCAGGTTCTGGTCGCGATCGCCCAGGTTCTCTACGCTGGCAACTAGAGGAGAGCCCAGGAGCAGCCAAGGAGGAGGAAGATAAATGCTGGACCCCAGAGCACCCCCATCTCACCCCCTTCCTCTGATACCCTCTTCTACCCGGCAAAGAAAACCCCCACAATAAACCACTTGGCTTGGATGAATGCCCTCTGGTCTCTGACTAGGTTCTTTGGGGAGGGTTTTTGGGGGAGGGGGAGGAAGCCTGGCTTGGGAAGGGAGAGGGTGTTCTCTTGGGTTTTGCCCTGGCACTTCAGACCCCAAGGGAAGGGAGCAAAGGGGGTCTCTAGATGTTTCAGAGGGGGGAAAGGGACAGAGGGAGGATGGATGGATATATAGATCATTGAGTGGGTGGGTGGGTGGGTGGGTGGGTGGATGAAGGGATAGATGGATGGATGGATGCATGGATGACAGTCCAGTTGCCTGGATAGATGGATGAATAGATACATTGATGCATGGATGGATTTATGGTGGTATGGATTAATGGATGGATGAATTTATGGTTGGGTGGCTGGATGATTGGATGGATGGATGGATGGATGGATGGATGGATGGATGGATGGATGGATGGATGGATGATTAGATTGATGGGTGGATGGATGAATAATTGGATGGATGGATGGATTAACTTATGGTTGGATGGCTGGGTGATTAGATGGATGGGAGATTGGATGGACAGAATCATAGAGTTGGAGGAGACCACAAAGTCCATCCAGTCCCATTCTGCCATGCAGGAAATCTAATTGAAAGCCTCCCTGACAGATGGCCATCCAGCCTCTCTTTAAAGACCTCCAAGGAAGGAGACTCCACTACATTCCAAGAAAGGAGTGTGTTCCACTGTCGAACAGCCCTTCTCTTGTAGCTTTATTCAAGAACTATAGGTTTACACCAGAGTGAGTTATTGTCAGATCTAAACATTAAGCTCTATCTATAATTTTAAATCATTGGTAGGCTATTTTCTCATTCTGTTAAAAAAGAAAAA
>NW_024820365.1:0-1876 GCF_019175285.1 Sceloporus undulatus | reverse complement strand
GAGGGTCCCTCAGTCCCTCCTGCCTTCTTCCATATTAACTGCAGGAGGAGCCTGTGAGGGTGGGGCAGGGGGCGGAGTCTTCCAGCTCCTCTTCCCCCATTGGCCAGACTGAAGAAGGGGAGGAGCTTCTGCCTCTCTATTTAGCTCTGCGCGCAGAAGAGAGACTGAGGAGCAGAGAGTGAGAAAGGGACAGAGAGAGATAAGGAGGAAGGAGAGAGAGAGAGAGAGGAAGCAGAGGGACAAGGCCTGTAAGCCTTGGAAGAAGGAAGGAGCTTCTGCCTCTATTTAGCTCTGCGCATGGAAGAGTCAGCGAGGAGCAGACAGAGAAAAGGAGGGAGGAGTGGAGCAGAAGCAGAAGGCCTGGAAGCGGTAGGCCTCCAACTGCCAAACACTGAGACAGAGGTGGCCATTTTGTGTTCTGGTGGCCATTTTGTGCTGCTTGTGACTGTGGGGAATAATGTTCTGGAACCTTCTCTGAGTCTCAGTTGAACAGAGGCCTCTCTTTCTCTCCTGAGGCTCCAGAGTCAGAAGGAGGCCAGGCTCCTTGGGCCAAAAGAAAGGAAGAGTGTCTCTTTGTGTGTCTTTTGTGTCTCTTTTCTGAGAGGGTTTTCTTATTACAAAGCTCTGCTCCTTCTGGGGATCATGGGTTTTAAAAGGGATCAGAAATGGGGAGGATAGTTTTAATACAAGCCTTCTTCTTCTTCTTCTTCACAAACATTGGGCTTTGGCTTCTAAGAGGAGGCTACTCCCCCAAACAAGGCCAAAAGTGGCTCCTTTGGGAGGTATTAAAAGTCTCCCCAGTTTCCTTATTAATAGATTTTCAGGCAAGAAGGAAAGAGACAGACCAGAATAACTCATATTACTAAGAATGAAACAAACAAACATAGAAACAAACAAGAACAACAAAAATAAGGATTAGACACTAAGACAAACTACTTATTTTTTTTTAAGGAAAGCTATTATTAGGAGGGTAAAAAGATGAATTGGGTGCTTCTAACCTTTTAAAACCGACTCATGCTGTATCCGCACTTCAGAAATAATCCAGTTCGAAACTGCATTAACTCTCCTAGTTCCAGCCTATGGAATCCTGGGATTTGTAGTTCATTGTGGCATCAGCTATCTGTCACAGAAGGCTAAGTGTCACAAAGGTAAAATCCCAGGATTCTATAGCACTGAAAAGTTTCAGCGGTGTCAAAGTACTTTATTTCTATAGTGTGGATACAGCCTTCTTGAGAAAGGGGCTGATGCTGTGGAAAAGCACTGGTGAACTCTGGACGTTTCAGCACATTATTTATTTATTTATTTATTTATGGGGCACTCATTTCACATCTAGCTATGGGGACATAACCAGGGCCCTCTCCACTTCCCCATTCTCTAATCCCCCACCACTCTAAGAAGGCATGGAGTATCTGTTGTGTAGGGGACCTGCAGTGAATGTATGCTAGGTCCAGGAGGCTTTGGTTGGAGCAGAGGGAGGGAGGTGATGCCCACTTCTGCATTGGCCCAAAGGAGGCATATGTCACCTGTGTATGTCACCAGCAGGATGCTGTTCTGTGTGTCTTTGAATGCTGCAGGGTTTCTTGCCAAGCCAATCCTAACCCTGGTCTCTTTTCTCAGAAACATCATCTCGGCCTCCTTGTACACGGCTTTGAGGCCTTTCTTGCTGGAAGTGACCCAAGTGCAGGGCCACCAGGACCCCCTGTCCACCTGATGGCTGACACAGAGGCCAAGCAGAGGGAGTTGGGCTCCAACAGAAAGAGGCTGCTGAGATACAACAGCTCTTTGGTAAGTTGCCATTCTGTCTATTCGTTTCATCTGTGTCTTGGCCAGCTCATGAAAGCAAGCTGAGAACATACTGTCCCAGTTTAGCAGAGAG
>NW_024820364.1:0-1876 GCF_019175285.1 Sceloporus undulatus | reverse complement strand
TCAGTAAAGGAAACATTAATAGTTTTTATGGGTTTTTCGGGCTATGTGGCCACGTTCTGGAAGAGTTTATCCCTGATGTTTCACCAGCATCTGTCATGAGTAAACTCTTCTAGAGTATGGCCACAGAGCCCGACAAACCCCACAAAAAACTATGGCCATGAAAGCCTTTGACTTCACATTTGAAACATTAATAGTTCCTCTGTATTCTTTATTCTGTGTTCTTTCAGGGCCTTGATTGATAACTCAAGGAGTTATTTGAGCTGACCTGAAAAGATCAGTGTGGTGTAGTGGTTTGAGCATTGGATTATGACAATGGGAGACCAGGGTTTGAATCCCGGCTTAGCCATGGAAACCCACTCGGTGACCTTGGGCAAGTCACACTCTCTCAACCTCAGAGGATAGCAGTGGCAATCCCCCTCTGAACAAATCTTGCCAAGAAAACCCCAGGATAGGTTCATGGCCTTAGGGTCGCCGTAGGTCGGAAACATCTTGGAGGTACACAACACACACATAAAAGCTCAGTGAAATATAGGCCCCATACAGACAGGCCAAAATATAGCTCCTTCGGGTCACTTTGGAGGTATGTTGTTTAAATGATGCATGCGTCCTAAGAGTCCGTAAGCCATGCCAAAGCCACAATCCAGTTCTAAGAACAGGAGCACAGCTTTGATGCAGCTTCTGGATGCATCATTTAAACAACATATCTCCAAAGTAACTTGAATCAGCCTTAGTTTGGCCTGTCTGTATGGGGCCATAGGTGCGTTACAGATCGCCCAAAACGGGTGGTCTTGTGCTGCTGCCCGTTGCTGCATCTGGGAACCGCAGCAGCCAAACCGCGCAGTTCCAGGCGCAGCAAGAAAGAAGCGCCAAAATGGCGCTTCTTCCTGCGCCCCAAAAGTGGCGCCAGAAGGCGCAAGGTGCGCACTCATGGCGTCACTTCCGCCACGCAACGCCCGGACGCTATGCATCCGCGACGTCAAAATGGCGGCACCCATCTCTATAGGGTGCTGCCATTTTGATGCACTCATTACGCACGAGGGGCAAGGCGCGTCAGGAAGCGCTGCCCCTCATGCGTAGCGACGGCGCCTCATGGGCCCGTCTGTAACGCGCCTTAGTTATGAATCCAAAAGGAGAGCAACTCAAAAGACAGGAGTAGCAACTGTTTCCTTTCCATGGAATACAGTTTTGTTGACTTCTGTCTGCGCATGGTATTTTTGAGCAATCTGAGAGGACAATAAGTGGAAGCTAAATGGGGCTGGTGGCATATTTGATTTATTAAAAGGAGTCAGGCTAAATCGGAATATTAACATCTAAAGAGTTTCTGGGTGTGCTAAATAGAGAATTAGACTTTCCACATGCAGTTGATTGGATTTGCCACTGTTGCCACTTCAGGGCTATCCTCTTACTGCCTGCAAACTCCCTTAATCGTGGGGAGAGGCATTATTTTGAAAGCGGCGTGTGCGACAGAGTGGGGAACATGACAGCAGCTGGTAGCAGAAAATAACAGCTGCTAAACAAAACTGCCGGTGCTGTGCTTGCAAGAATTGTGCTGGGCCAGCGAGAAAACTTGTTGAATAGGGTTGGAGCATTATCCTCTACACCCCGGAGACATTTTCTAATTGGCTTGTTACAAATGTATTTAAATATGACATGATATATATGCTGCATGTGTCATTTTTGGGGAGAGTAAAAATGAGTCGGGTTTCTGTCCCAGACTCTCACTAAAGAAGCCTGAGGGGGGGGGGGGGGAATTACAGAGTAAAAAATGTACCAGGAAGAATTATCACTTTATATGTGTATGTATTAAACAAGTGGATGGTGTTGTGGTATGGAAACAGGTAACCTAACTAAAGTACAAAACACATTGCAGAAATAA
>NW_024820363.1:0-1876 GCF_019175285.1 Sceloporus undulatus | reverse complement strand
GGTCTGAGGGTTGTGCATGGAGATGGTGGGCCTTGTGCACTTTCCTGTGCTGCCACCATCCTTCCTTCCCTCAGCCCCCAGTGAAGTGCTCCAAGAACTCTCTGCGCCCCACAGCAAGGGAGCGGGCACCTGCTGAATGGCTCTTCCATCACCATGGCAGGCAACTGAGTCAAAGCGGTGAGCCATTCTTCTCCTCCTGCTGGCGCTGCTGATGGCAGCCCTCCTTGTGTGTCTCATGTAAGTGAAGAGTCTCCACTGGATGCCATCCAACCAGGCTAGGTTAGTAATGCAGCTGAGCCTGGTGCTGGAGGTAGGCAGGACGCTGTGCCACACATAGTTCTCAGGTGGAGCGGCAGGATGGGCGCATACTTTCCCAGGGGAGAAAGCAGAAGGATGGAGCAGCAGGATGGGCACACACATGCCCTTCCCACACTAGGCGACACCATTTGGATTAACAGGACTTGTCATGTGCGGATGGCAAGGGCCCACAGTATGCTTATATTTTTATTACCCAAGATCTTTCCCACAACTCAAAATTGTCTGGGTTTTTCTCCATCTCTTCATTTATAGTTTCAGTTTTATTTTCCACAGATGATACTTCATCTTTTGACTGATTCCCCTCTTGATTTGATATTGCTTTCCATTTTAAAAAATCTCTTCCCTCACCTCCTTCACATTTTTTTTTCAAAGATCTAATTTCCTCCAATAATTCCCATAAACTTTCTGGAGAGAGTTCTTGTACATCTGTAGTTTTTGCCATTCGCCTTTAACAGTGCAAATACAGCAGTTACAAGGTTTAAAAACAAAACCGATCTTTGATTCGCTCCCCCCCCCCCTTTCCTCATTTTTGGTTTCCATGTAAGGTGTCTTTACTTCAAAAAAAGCCATCTTATCTCATGTTTTTATGAGAGGAAAGTATCTTCTTGAAAAAAGACTCTTTAACTCTTTATATGCCACACTTCAAGATTCTTAGAGCACAATCATAAATGAAATCTTGAGTCTTTTAGAATGACTGACTCCTTTGTCAGTTAAAAACTTCATTGAATCACCTTGATGTTAAACTGTTTGATTTTAAATCAAAATCTTGTAGATAAGCTGTACTTTCTCACTTCTTATTCAAAGAAAGCAGATGGACTCACCAAGACATCAGTCTCTAGTCAAAAGAGAAGATCTCTCTCCAGGAGAAAACTAAATTTGGTGTTTAAATAATCAAGTACTTAAGAAAGTGGTAGTTCTGCTGGCCAAATTTCCTTTGAAAGGCTTGCGTGAAAGAGGCTAGCCTGATGATATTCTGAAGGTTCCATGTCATTCATACTCACTTTCTGACTGACATGATTCAGATGTCCTTCAGTGAAGAGCTTGCGCTTTTGGAACATGTAGGTGATCTCAAATCTCTCTGTTTTATCTGGAGAGAGAAAACTTCAGTTGGAATTTGTGTTCTGGCCAAATTTGGCAATTTCAGCTTTTCTTGACTGCAAAGCTTGCAGCAGAGATGTTAGTCTGCCATGTCTCCACCTGGAAGTCTGGCTCAACTCACAGTTTTGATATGATGAACTATTAGTACATTAAAGAGGCTAGGAGGATGAATGTACCATAATTTTGAGGAGCCTGAGAGCTATAGCAGGTTAGCATTAATTATGTAGCTAAGTAACTTTAGTATTTCAGACACTAAGTTGCACTGACTTTGTATTTGGGAAAAGGTAGCTACTAACTTGAAAATATTCATGATAAAAGTGGCCTGTTTAGTGATTTGATATGAATGTAACCCATGTTGTAAAATCAGTACAGTGGTACCTCGGGTTACGAAATTAATTCGTTCCGCGGCTAATTTCGTAACCCGAAAAACCTTCGTAAGCCGAATTGCCATAGGCGCTAA
>NW_024820362.1:0-1876 GCF_019175285.1 Sceloporus undulatus | reverse complement strand
TTAGAGATGGCCTAAAGGTAGGAAATCCTGTCTGATCTTGGAAGCAAAGCAGGGTTAACCCTGGTTAGTACTTGGATGAGAGAGGACCAATGGATACCAGGTAGTGTAGACTATATTTCAAAGGAAGGAACTGGCAAAACCACCTCATTGAGTAAGAAAAACCCTTTAAATTAATGGGGTGAACAGATGACTTGCTAAGGGCTGGAAATTCCCTACTGCCTTGCTCTCACTAGTGAGACTAAGAAATTGCAATTTTTTCTTTTCCTACAAGATGCTGAGAGAATGATTTGCCGAAATTGCCTCAACTGCACAAACTGCAATCATTGCTGATTTGTTGCATGCCCCTTAAAAAATGGAAACATCAAAAATAAGATAACTGCTCCTTCCATGCTTTCTGTGTGTCTGAGAGAGTGGTTTGCTTCACTTTTACACAGAGATGTTTTATGCAAATTATCAAAACCTTGATGGAATGAAATCTGTTTGGTGTCTTGTTCTTGTGCTCAAGGTGAGAAATCTTGTCTGGATTAAGGAATTCTTGGTGGCTTGTCTCAATGTGTCAAGAAAGCAGGTTTTGTAAAAAAAAAAAAAAGAGTGTTTTAGTGAGATTTCTTAAACAACAAACGACCAGAGTCAGGAAATGTCAGGAGTTACAAATGCATCTTTACTGCCATGAAATACTGGGAAGTTGGCATGACGGTATGATGAATCTGAAATTGTGTACAGTTTAATTAGGCAATGTTAACCCTTGCTATTTAGCTCTGACAAAGAATGGTTCTGGTCTGGATCTATAGTCAGTGAATAAAGAATGTATGAGTTTTAACTACTGAAATCTGAGTCTCTGAATTTGGTGTCCTATCGGACTTGACAGCAAATATGTAAGTAATATGTATGTGTGTGTGTCTGTGTGTGTGTGTGTGTGTGTGTGTGTGTGTATGTCAGATTGTATAACTCTATACAGTCAATCAATTATTCATATACAATGCATACATTATTTGTACAATTATGTTGCATTAAAGGCACAATAGATGTGAAGGATCACTGGGAATGAATCTTTTCCTGGAGAAAGATTAATGATCATTATGTAACAAAGGCCAGGTGTGTTTTGACTCAACTGTCTTCACCTGTCATCAGTACTGAAGCCTAGTCCTTTTAAAGACTTCTAATTTTTCCCACAAGTCAAAGCCAAACATACATATTGGTGTAGAATTCATTATGTAATAAGAAATGCCTTTTGCTTTCACTATCCATAGCCTTCTTAACATCCCTAGCTCTACTGTACTGATTCTGACAAATTGGATTTCAGGGACCCTGCAAAAGGTGAGCTCCTGCTCATGAAGACTCCTTGGGTCTAGGAGAATGGGCTTCACCAGGCAAGACTTTGTTGTATCTGCCATGCTTTCCCTCAAGGAACCTTGATGAAGCATGATACAGCTTTGTATTGTGTAGAACTACAATGGGTTTTCAAGGAAAATGTTGCTTTTCTGACATCTGCTTAGAATACAAATGGGCAGAGGGCTGTACTTTCCCAGTTTCAGCTTCTCAAGTTGCTTTTCAAGCTGTTCTGGGAGTGAGTGAGAGTTCTTGGGATGGAGGACCCCCTGGACACCATTCTTTAACTGTGAAAAGGGTTTTTTAAAAAAGCATTTAGCTGTTTTTTTCTTCTTCTGGCTGAATAATGACTTTTTGGTCATTTGGGGAGGGGAGGGAGAGGGTGCCTGACAGGTGTCACCACCACATGGTAAAGTAAATAATGCAGATATCATGCTGCATTCATGATACTCAAAATCTGCTGACTCTGGTAAACAGCAACAATATAGCATATCAAATAATATAGAATTTGCTCTCCATTCATGACATGAATGGGCCAGAATTTTCT
>NW_024820361.1:0-1876 GCF_019175285.1 Sceloporus undulatus | reverse complement strand
TTTGTCCGCAAATGAACTCCTTGCCATTTCTCTAGTTTTACTCCTCATTGTTTCGCCAAACAAAATAGAAAATGTTCACCTGTCAACACTAACTTGTTCAGCAAATGAAGAGGGGTTCTTTTTAGTGATATTAGGGTTGTTGTTTTTTTGTTTATCATTACTTAGTCTTCTTACCTGCATTAGTCCCTGAGCATACAAGAAAAACACCAAAGCCCCTCTAAATTAGGAGATGGCACACCTTCCCAAATTCACTCCAGAAATGATCAAGCATATAGCCAGATTAATTACTTGGATATCATGTGGATGCTTGAAAAATTAATCTATCCAATTAGTGAGAATCACTGCTAAACCTTGGCAAATAGCAGTGATAACCCCACACACCAAGGTCTATAAACTTTAATGCTTGCTGTGAAATTCATGCTGCAGAAATGGGGATCCAACTTCATTTCACTTCATGTTGAGAATTAGCTTTATCAGTTTCCCCACTTTCGTTGGCAGAGCTGAAGTCAGTGTAACCCTTTCATAGAACCAAGGCAGGAATGGAAAGAATGAAAGGGAAATTAAAATCACCATGTCTCCCTTGTTACTAGCACACAAATGTACATGTACCTTTGAGGATGAGAAGAGCCAACAGCCTATTCTGTATCTGGTAGGGACTGGATGAAGCTCTATTGTCACTTGTTGAAAATCTTGTACAAAGAGGGGAAACGTCCAAGGGTTCACTTTGCAGGATTGTGTGAATATTGACTTTTTTCCCTTATAAAGTTTAAGTGTTTTGTATGCCGTATTTAAGATCTGCATATTTTCAGATAGAAGACCTTTAGTGTAACCAATCAAAAACCATCAAAAGATTGTACTTCTTTCAAATCCTCCCTTTCATGGTTGATTGTGTGTGTGTGTGTGTGTGTGTGTGTGTGTGGCGGGGGGGAGTTTAGGAATTATAAAGTAGTGGGAAAACACAGAAACATTAGAAGTGGAGGATGAGAACATCTGGATCTTTCCCTGCCAAATTCTGCAAATGAGACCAGTTGACTATACAATAGCAGTCCTGCCTGGAAACACTATCTTTCCCATCTCTCTCCTTTTCCCTTTCCTCCCATAATTTTATTTGTTATGTAGCGAGGATCAGAGAATATCACTATGTCCTTATTGTACCTATGAAGTCCAGCATGCATGGATCTCTAGTCTTTCTCTATTCTTTCCAACCATGCAGTCTTCACTCTTCTGGTTCCCTAGTGTCTGGGTCTCAGAGAACTAATCTCCATACAGTTTGGTCAAATGGACATATACAGAAGGGAATGGAATTCATGTGCATTCTTCACAGATTACAGTTGATTTGTCAGCTCTTGCCACTTAGATGTGCTGTTTTGCGCTTTTCCCTCTTTACTGAAGAGAGATTATAATTGCAAATAGTGAATGTTGTTCCTAGATAAATCTGTGAGTGGAATTGTGGGGGTGAGGGAGGAAAGTCGGTGAACTGCCCAATACTCCCTTCCTACAGTAAAAGATGCATTTCTTCATCAGTTTATGCTGAGAGACTGAAGTGTGAACAAATCTGCCAAGTATTCCTAGGCTGCAGTCTGGTGCTCAGTGGGACTTGCTTCTAGGGAAACATGCACCAGATTGTACTGTTAGGTTACAAAAGCTATCAATAAAACAATAGTCTGTTTTATTTCATTTTGCAATGTCTTATTGAGTACAACAGGAAATCCCAGTACAAAGAGCGGTACAGTGGAGAAAAGCAACATCCATTAACACTCTATTAATTCTATAGTACCATTTGCAGTGTAAAAGCTGTGCATATAGACTTGTATCTTAAGCATCAAATGTTTTCTTTGGAAGTAGGTTTTCACCTATGGGAATTTATTTCTTTTTG
>NW_024820360.1:0-1876 GCF_019175285.1 Sceloporus undulatus | reverse complement strand
ATGGAGTGGCAATAAGTGCAGCAAAGAACTCGTTCTATGCTGCACGTGTCGCGTCCGGCAGAGCTGTTCAGGGTAGTGAGGGAGCTTACTCAACTGCCTTCCTCCCTGAACCCTATTTTGGAACCATCCAAGGCCTGCTGTGACGAATTTAATAACTTCTTCGCGGATAAAATCTCTCGGATAAGAGCTGATCTCGACGCTAGTATTTTTTCAGGATCCGGAGTAGAGGTCTCCAGAGCCTCCGTGGACTCTATTGTACTGGATCATTTTGAGTCTGTGAGTACTGAAGAAGTGGACAAGATTTTTCGAAGTGTTAGGAAGACAATGTGCTCTCTCAATCCTTGTCCCTCTTGGCTAGCAGTTCAGGGGGGGGACGGCCATAACTACCATGTTACGCCGCGTAATTAATTAATCTTTCAGGGAAGGGCGATTTCCATCCAGCTTGAAATTGGCCACTGTAAAACCGCTGTTAAAAAAAACCTCCCTAGACCCCCTGATTCGAAGTAATTATCAGCCTGTTTAATTGCTGCCTTTTTTGAGGAAGGTGATTGAGATGGCGGTTGCCTTCCAGCTTCAATCGGTCTTGGATGATACAGATTTTCTTGACCCATTTCAAACTGGCTTCCGGGCAGGCTATGGAGTTGAGACTGCCATGGTCGCTCTGGTCGATGATCTCCGTCTGGGCATGGACAGGGGTAGCGTGTCCCTGTTAGTGCTCTTAGACATCTCAGCGGCTTGACCATGGTATCCTTCTGGAACGCCTGAGGGAGTTAGGTATCGGGGGCACTGCGCTCCAGTGGTTCCGTTCCTACCTCTCGGGCAGATTCCAGATGGTGCAGCTGGGGGACGTGTGTTCCGATAAGAGGGCACTTACATCTGGGGTCCCTCAAGGAGCCATTCTGTCCCCCATGCTATTTAACATTTACATGAAACCGCTGGGAGAGATCATCCGGAGACACGGGGTGCGGTGTTATCAGTATGCTGATGACACCCAAATATGTTTCTCTGTGTCTCTGACTGATGCAGTGACCAGGGATGGCATCTCTCCTCTAAATGCCTGTCTGGAGTCAGTAATGGGCTGGATGAGGAAAAACAGACTCGGCTTGAATCCAGAGAAAACAAAAATACTTCTGATAGGCTCCCCTGGCCTGGGAATGGAGATTTGTCCAACTGTCCTGAATGGGGTCACACTTCCCCTGAAGGACTCAGTTCGCAGTCTGGGGGTGCTTCTGGACTCGTCACTCCACCTTACATCTCAGGTGGATGCGACAGTCAGGAGCACTTATCAACTTTGGCTGATACGCCAGCTGCGACCCTTCCTAGGCCGGGGGGATCTTGAAACAGTGGTACATGCTCTGGTAACCTCTTGGTTGGACTTCTGTAACGCGCTCTACATGGGGCAACCCTTGTACCAAACCCGTAAGCTTCAATTAGTGCAGAACATGGCAGCCAGGCTGGTCACTGGATGTTCCAGGACCAGCCATATAACACCTGTTCTGCATGATCTACATTGGCTGCTTATTCATTTAGCAGCAGAGAAGGGGCCGAGCATCCTGACTTCGGGTGGCTCCGCCCACTGGCTCCTGGTAGGCAGGTAGGAAACAAAGAACAAAAGGAATGACCGGGGCCTTGGCCCCCTCGCCCTTGCGGGCGGAGCTACCCAGGAACCCCAGTCTTCTTCCTGCCTCGCACCTGGTAGGACGTTTTCTCATCCAGTTCCAGATTTTTCTCAGCTCGCCATTCCCCGGACCCGCCTGGCTCCCTTTCTCTCTCTTTCTCAAGCTCTCTCCCTCTTTTCTCCCTCAACTCTTCTCCAAAAACAAAAAAAGCACCTCTTATTTCTGCCTCCCGGCTTTGCTTCTCTGCCCCCTCCTCC
>NW_024820359.1:0-1876 GCF_019175285.1 Sceloporus undulatus | reverse complement strand
GGACTGTATCAGATAGAAAAAAACGTCAGCCAAGATTTAAAGTCAGATAGGAACTTGGGTAGCAGAACCAGGAGCGCGACAGATGACAGCAACCAGGAGCTGTAAAGGAAAAAAGAGTTGAATACAGTGAGACCTGAATGAAGAGAAACAATAGTGGGGGGGGGGGGAGAGAAAGAACTTGAAACTGGCAGGAATTGGACAATAGTATACCGACGACCCTCAGGGAATATTGTGTCCAGTTCTGGGCACCACAATTCAAAAAGGACATTGAGAAACTGGAGCGTGTCCAAAGGAGGGCGACTAAGATGGTGAAAGGTCTGGAAACCATGTCCTATGAGGAAAGACTCAAGGAGCTGGGTATGTTTAGCCTGGAGAAGAGGTTAAGAGATGATATGATAGCCTTGTTTAAATATTTGAAGGGATGTCATATTGAGGATGGATCAAGCTTGTTTTCTGCTGCTCCAGAGAACAGGACATGGAGCAATGGATGCAAGCTCCAGGAAAAGAGAATCTAGCTCAACATTAGGAGAAACTTCCTGACAGTAAAGGCTGTTCCACAGTGGAACACACTCCTTTGGAGTGCAGTGGAGTCTCCTTCCTTGGGGGTCTTTAAGCAGAGGCGGATGGCCATCTGTCAGAGATGCTATGATTGAGAGTTCCTGCATGGCAGAGGGGGGTTGGACTGGATGGCCCTTGGGGTCTCTTCCAACTCTATGATTCTATGGCTCCTGGCTTCCTATGGGATTCCAAACTATCCGGGGTCATGTAGACAGCAAGATGATGTTGAATCCAATCCAACTGCATTCCTTCTTACCAAATGAGAACAAGTGCCAAGCCTAAACAGCAGAATATGAGTAATGTCACAATGCAGAATTAATGCAATTTGATACCACTTTAACCATCATAGCTCCATCCTACAGAATCTTGGGATTTGTTGTGGCACTGGAGCTCTCTGACAGCGAAGGCTAAATATCTCACAAGACTACAAATCCTACAGTTCTATAGTATGGACCCATGGCAGTTAAAGCAGTGTCAAACTATATTATTTCTGCAGTGTAGATGCAGCCAGCGATTTAGTATTGTTATAGGTCATTCTGTCACTTCCCAGAAATAATTGTTATGCCCTTATTACCTGAAAAGGGAACATGTGAGCTGGGAATTGGGGTAAAAAGTTAACTTTTCCCAACTTGGTTGGGAGTGCACTTTTGTCTTCATGTTTCTGGTGTGTGTGTAGTCAAATCTCAGAAAAGATGTCCATCTGACTGAAGTCTGTGAACATTGTGCTATGTTGCCTCGGCTTAATCTCATTATGGCAGGAGGCTACATCTAACCGGTCATTCATTCCTGCCTGTATTATGTCAGTGTATAATGAACTGACATAAGAACCAAGGATAAATAAGTTATCAGTTAGGCGTTCTCGCAGTGGAGGTTAATGACAACATGAACAAATTCAGCCACCAATTTCCCAGGCAAAACAGAGCGGAACTTCGCCGCCATGAAGTCTTATTTCCTCTGCTCATTGAATTTCTTTTGATTGAATGCTGAGCTCTTGGAATGTAAATGCTCCTTTTCTAGATGTCTTGTGAACAAGGCCAGAAAGCTGGGACATAGTTTTGTCCAAATCCTGGTTACAATGGAGGTGAAATGAAAGGGGAATGAACTCCCACTCTCCAAATCTGCTTTGGTGATGAAGTGATCTGGGGAACAGGAGTTGAAGCAAGAAAAACATAGGTAGCAACTAAATTGTAGAAATAATGCACTTTGGCACTGCTTTATAGAATCATAGAATCATAGATTTAGAAGAGAATGCAAGGGCCATCCAGTCCAACTGTTATCAAGTCTGGAATTTTATAAAAATACCCCCAAAATCCCTATC
>NW_024820358.1:0-1876 GCF_019175285.1 Sceloporus undulatus | reverse complement strand
ATGGGATGTGTGGATGATCATTTTGGGGAGGAGAGTGTTTGAAGCCACAGGTCTTTTATGACCCCACCCCATATCACGTCAAAAGAAACGCATCCGCATTGTGCATAAAAAGCTTAGGTCTTTCCATTGCCTCTTTTTAGAAGAGAGCACCTGGTTCTTATGGCTTCAGTGTGTGTCCATTAGCTATGGCATCTGGGGGCACGTGAGCATGCCAGGCATTTAAGACTGCAGAACGCCCAGGCACAAACAGCCCTGCACCTCGACCAAAGAAGTGTTCTTACAAGGAAAGAGCTCATAAGCATCTTCAGGCTTCTATGCATAATAATTACTATTAATGCTGTTGTTATTGCTAATGCTTTAGCTGTACAAATTGTTCAAGCAGGGGCTGCAGCAGAATATTGCAGTGTGGCATGTTCTGGATCAGGCTGCTGATCAACCATATCTTAAAAGCATATCATTGAGCATCCTAAAGTAGAAACCTTTTGCTTACTTGCTTGTTCTTAAGAAAAGACATGGCAAAGCTTCTTGGTCGAGTGAAGAAGACAACTTGCCCTCTTGATCCTTGCCCTTCGTGGCTGGCCATCCAGGAGGGAGCTGCCTTGAGGATGTTCCTGAGGGTCATCTTCAATGCATCCCTTAGGGAAAGTGAAGTTCGATCGTGTTTGAAGGAAGCGGTGGTTAGTGCGGAAAAGTTTGCTTTGAAGGAAATATGAAACCAGATCTTTAAAATGTTCTTCCTTTTTTCATTCCAGGCCACAGCATATGCTTCGGAGGATAACATGCTCACTGAGGCCATGATAGACGCTCGCGTGGCTGATGCGGTCCAGCAACACCAGCAGAAAATAGAGTGGCTAAAGGCCGAGCGCATGGAGCTAGTAAAGAGCCAGCCCTTGCCTCTCACGCTGGGGAAGTCTGTATGATGAGCCTTTTGATTTGCAGGGAAAGAGCAAGAGAATAAGAGGAAACACGACAGGCCATTGCATACGAAGCAAAGGGCGATGGGGAAGCAGTCTCTTTCCTTGGAGACTAGAGAATCATGTCAAGAATGTTTTGCTGGTGAAGAGAGAGAGGACCACAGTCTCATGTCTTGAAATCTGCTCTCTGTTTTTTTTATACTTCAGGGTAAAACCTGGAATAAATTGTGTATTTGGGACACTGTATTCATTAAAAGAGTCCCACTGACAAATGGCAACCGCCACTTGTTCCCTTCTGTGCCTTTTTGTAAACCACCTTGTGGAGTATTTGAAATGCAGGGGGAGCAGGTGCCAAAGAATGCCAAAGAACCCTTTTTAGCCAAATGCAGGCAGAGTTTCTTTTTAGTTGCATTCTTGTGGGTTGCAAAAGGGGCAGAGCCAAAAAACCACCAGCTTATTTTCTCTCTTACAATCGGCATCAAGCTTTGGATGAAGCGTTTTGTTATTTTAGGATGAGGAAGATGCATACAAAACATAGGAAGTCAAGAAATGAAATAGACATAGTCCTCTAGAAATCTTTAGAGGAAGATGCAGGAGGCTGGGGAATGTATCCTGTGGTTTTTTGGGTTTTGACAAAAGAGCAGGCAAAGAATGGATAGTCTTGGATGCTGATGGACCCCCTCTCAGTTTGTAAAGCATAGACAACCATATGGGGTATGTAGTAGCAGTGCACCAACTTTTGAGGCATCTCTGGACCCTAGGATCATATTGCCATTCAAGCCATTACAGTAAACCAAAGCTGTAAAATAATAATAATGAGGAGAAGGAGGAGGAGGCTGCTCTGGACTATAGCAAACAGGGATATAAGGGACCTCCTGATGTTAAGAAGACCAGAGCCAATCTGTATCAGTCTCGGGTAGTATTATGTTCACTCAGTGAGCAAGTGGTTGCCTTTGGGAAGC
>NW_024820357.1:0-1876 GCF_019175285.1 Sceloporus undulatus | reverse complement strand
ACAGTCTGGTCCAGTGCTTGCAGTGTTTTAATACAGCTCTGAAGCTCAATGAGTCTGTGAACTGAGGTTCTGGAGAAATGCTTCTCCTACGGTCCAACAGATCTCCTTGCCACTTTCCTGGGCTGCAGCCTTGTTCCTTGTCATTTTTCTTGCCCTGGGTGAGATGCTAGGAAGCCTTTTCGGTCCTCCTCACGTGGAGAAGGAGACCCACCTACAGCCAATCACCTTGTGGGCACAAAGCAAACAAGGCTGAGAGTTGGTTGTTCCAGAGGAGATTTCACAATCCAGGTAAGAACAAGCTGGCAGTGTTGTTTTAGAGGTTCTTGTTAAAATATATTTCTAAATTGTATTGAAAATGTTCAGATGTGGCAATGGTTAACTAAGGTTTAAAATGGTTCCTGTTGCAGGCCAGAAAGCCTAGGCCTGGAAGAGCAAGTCTTCAAGGACATGTGCTGAGACATAATATCAACAAATGTGTTATTGTTATGGTCTTCTGTAGTATGGTGACTTCATGGGAAAGAGGTGTGTCCACTTGGTGGGAAAGTTGATCTTTTGAGAGAACAAAGACTGATGTCACATTCAAGCTTCTAGCATGGACTCTGAAAGAGAATAGATGTATAGTAGCCTGCTGTAAAGTGTAAATAGCAACAAAGTCAATAAACCCTCGTTTGAGTGAAAATCTGTGTAGAAGTTACTTTGATATTGAGTAGCTGAGAAGACTGCATCTGTTCCAGTTGGTACCAGTCCAGAACCACCGGTAACAAGAGACATCAACCATCCCAAAGATCCTTTTTCTCTAACAGTTCTTCTGTTTGGATAGCAGAGCTGGAAGAATACTCTTGGTGGCCTTTGCGCCGTAAATCAACATGTGGGTGGGTTAAAATAAACCCAAAGTCCTTGTTAGTCAGCAGCGAAGCACATCAGTCAAGCTCTTCATCTTGCTCCACCAAATGCTTTCAGGGTTGCAGCTGCGTTGTGAGTCAGGCACTTCTCAGGTGTTCATTCCTATTTCTAAACCAGTATTTGGCAGGAGGGGCTTTTTGGGGTTGATGCCTCACTTGAGTGGCAGCAAGATGGGAAAGGGCCAGGGTTAAAGGCACAGGCAGTGGAGCATTGCAGCTACAAAGGAGAGTGCTCTGAAAGCAGCATACAAATGGTATTTAACCCCTAAAGATACTCAAAAATGTTCTACCATACTGTAGGGCATGTGGCTCAAATGTCCTGGAATCAGTGCTTTTTGGAATGCAATACTGATGCAGATATCTGACATTATAAAACAACCAGTGAAATTTTGTCCAGACTTATTATGCTATCAATCATCAGCAAAGCCAATAGTCATCCAAAACACCAGAGACTCATCATATTCCTAATCTCTGCAGCAGCTAGGACTGAAAGTGCAAGATGCTGGAAGACAGGGAATTTGCTCTTGAAAGCCAGCATGGTGTAGTGGTTTGAGCACTGGACTGTGACTCTGGAGATGGAGATCAGGGTTCAAATCCCAGCTGGGCCAACAAAACCCACTAGATAACCTTGGGCCATTCACACTCTCTCAGCCTCAGAGGATGACAATGGCAAACCTCCTCTGAACAAATCTTGCCAAGAAAACCCTTTGATAGTGTTGCCTTAGGATTGCCGTAAATCAGAAATAACTTGAAGGCACGCAGCAACAACAACAACAACAACAAGCCTAGTTGTCATGTATACAATGGTGCCGCTATAGGAGGGGGGCAAGATTAGGGGGTTGCCCCCCCCCCAATAATTCTTTCCCCCAAATTAATAGTATTAGAATAGATGTGGAGCAGGGACAGAGGGATAATACACATCGAAGTGACATTGTAGTACCTGAATTAAGGAAGATATGGACCAGCTAGAATGT
>NW_024820356.1:0-1876 GCF_019175285.1 Sceloporus undulatus | reverse complement strand
AGAATCAATATAATCAATATAATACTATAAATAGAATAAACAAATAAATAGGATCAGTCTGTAGAGAGATATTGCAGCACCTTTGAGACTCACTGAAAGAGAGAGATTGGCAGCATGAACCTTCATAGGCTCAAGTCTAGATCCTCAGATGCATTTATACATTAATAAATTTATTTATTTATTTATTTATAAACCACCTTCAAAGGAAGAAACAAGAAAAGGGAATTTTGGCTGGGGATGAAATTGGAAATATATGGCAATTATATAAACACATAGAAGATACCAAGGAGAAAATTGCAGTATGTTTTTCTTACTCGTTTGTTGCGTGTGTGTTTTGTGATGGAAAAGAATAGATCTATCTATCTATCAATCTATCTATCAATCATAATACACACACACACACACACACACATATAAAATCCCATTTATCCTCATGCTTATAGAAGCAACAAAAAACAAACTGTTAAAAACTCCATTTCACATGAATCTATTTAACAATCCAAATTATTCTGAAACATGAATATGAAACATAAATATAAACCTCTTCCTAGGACAGTCACTCAGTCCCTTTTGTGTAATAAAACCCCACAATTCCTATACATTTGGCTTCCCAAAGAGCCCCCATTCCAGGCTTTGTTGTTGTTGTTGTGTGTCACACTTTGGACCTATCCATAACAGCCTTAGGCCTCCAGCCTTAGCTTCCTTCAGAGGGACCTGCCCTTGCCTTCCCCTGAGGCTGAGAGAGTGTGACTTGGGCAAGGCCTCCCAGAGTGGGCTTCCATGGCTTTAGCAGGAAGAGAGCCCTGGAAGCAATTTTAGTGAAAGGAATGAGGCTCACTTTGTCACTTGGCCACAAAACGGCTCCTTTCTCAGAGAGTTAAGGCTGGTAGTAGGCCCCAGGCGCACTAGGTCTCAGTGGTAGCCATGGCAACCATGTTCAGGGCCCAGAGGACGCCATTGTTAGGAAGAGCAGCGCTTGCCTCTTAAAGGAGCCGCCGCCTTATTCGCCTCTCTCCTGGGCTGAGGCTGAAGAGGAGGAGATTTGCCCATAGGGAATAATAGGATAATATTTGGCCATAGAGTAAGAGACCCAATGGAAGGCAGGGAGAGGGCAGAGAAAGGTGGGAGGGGCCAAAGGCGGGGCCATGCAAATTTGGGACCAATGGGGGGAGAGGAGAAATGTCATTTCCTCAGCCAGTGTTGTAACTCCAATGCCATGGCCAGGAGGTGGCACTGTTTCTTCCCTCAAGGCCGATGCTCTGCAGAGAAGCAGCACACCGTGGTTCAGAGGAATGGGACGGGGTCGTGGGCGGGGCCATGCAAATCTTGGACCAATGGGATGGGAGGAGAGCCCCGAAACCTCTCCTGAGACAGAAGAGTCCCCCTGGAGGCGAGGCTATGAGGGCAGGGAGGCCGTGGCTTGGGGTCGTGGAGAGGTCCATGGGAAAGGGGGCCTCTGGGGCTGGAGGGGGAATGGAGGTCGAGGAGGAAGTGGAGGGAGGGCTGGGGCCAGGCCAAGGGCTCACGCTGGCCTGAAAGGATGTCCCACGGAGAGGGGACTCTGGGTGGCAAGGGAGAAGAGCATGTATTTTTTCTCCTGGCTTCTGCTTTTGCATCGTAATGCTGCTTATCATGTACTGTATTACATCTGTTTGAGTAGCTTTTGATGTATGTTTCATTTTCAGCCTTTTTGTATCTTGTTGCAACAAAGAAGGCAGCAGAGCAAAGGCACCCAGCAGCTTGTTTTCTGCTTGTTGGAGGCGTCCTTAAGGGAGCCTTGGATAATGGTCTTTGCAAGAGCTCTTCTCAAGCGAAAAGAGAAGGTGCTTTTGTGGATGATGGGCTCAAAAGTCGCTCAGCCATGAGGAGGGTTTGC
>NW_024820355.1:0-1877 GCF_019175285.1 Sceloporus undulatus | reverse complement strand
AATGAAATCATAGAGAAATTCACAAAGTACTATGAAGAACTGTATGATAATAAGACAGATATGGAAAATAAAAATATGAAAATTAAAGAATATTTAAATAAACTGAACCTAAAAACAACAAACGAAGTTCAAAAACAAAACTTGAATACAGAAATTACAGATAAAGAAATTATGGAAGCAATACAGAAGCAAAAATTGGGGAAAGCTTCGGGGCCAGACGGGATATCAGCAATCTACTATAAAAAATTAAAGGAAGAATTGTTAGAACCATTAAAACAAACATTCAATGAAATAAATAAGCACGGCATACCTGACACTTGGAAGGAAGCACTAATAATAGTCATCCCCAAAGGCGGGAAAGATCACACTGATATAAGAAATTATAGACCTATTTCACTCACAAATGTAGATTATAAAATATTTTCATCTATACTGGCAAACAGGCTAAAAATTTTTTTAATAGAATATATACAAGAAGACCAAAATGGATTTATACCTGGACGCTACGGACAGAACAATATTAGAATTTTTATAAATATTCTGGAACATTATGAACAGCATAGTGAAAAAAAATTGGCATGTATCCTGCTTGACGCAGAGAAGGCATTTGATCAAGTAGATTGGAAACTTTTATTTAAAGTTATAAAAAGGATTGATTTGGGAGAAGAGTTTAGGAGTTGGATAAAAAAGATATATATGGAACAGAAAGCATATTTACTCATTAACGATGAGAAATCTAAATGCTTTAAGGTTAAAAGGGGAACAAGGCAAGGATGCCCTCTGTCTCCTTTATTGTTTATTTTGGTTTTAGAAATTTTGATTAATAAAATAAAAGGAGAAGAAGCAATTAGAGGGGTTAAAATTAAAGAAATTGAATACAAACTAAAAGTATTTGCTGATGATATAATTCTTTTTTTAGATGACCCAAATAAAAGCATAAATTTATTAATTCAGACAATTAAGGAATACGGAATATTAGCAGGATTTAAAATAAACGCAGAAAAAACTATGATCCTTACAAAAAATCTTCCAAAAAATGAAGAAAAAGAACTCAAAGAAACATCAGGGTTTAGTATTGAAAACAAAGTTAAATACTTGGGTATTTACTTCACCAAAAGAAACACCGATCTATTTCAGAATAACTATACAAAAATATGGACAGAGATTAAAAGGGATTTAGAAAAATGGATTAAATATAAATTATCCTTTCTGGGCAGAATTGCCTTAATTAAAATGAATATACTACCAAGATTGATGTATTTGTTTTCCAATATTCCAATAATTACTAATGAAAACTGTTTTGTTTTGTGGCAGAAAGAATTAAGTAAATTTTTGTGGGAAGGTAAAAAAGCAAGGGTTAAATGGAAACTTTTGACGGAAGATAAACTATGAGGGGGATGTAATTTGCCAAATTTTAAGTTATATTATTACGCGGTATGTCTCAAGTGGCTAGAGGAGTGGTTTAAATTGGAGAATAAGAATGTGCTGAACATTGAAAAAGATAATTTGAATTTGGGGATACACGCATATATGTGGTACATGAAACCCAAGAATAATAGCTTGTTCAATCACCATGTTATAAGAAAATCTTTGCTCAAAGTCTGGTACAAAATAAGATCTCAATTTTATAAGAACATTCCCCCTTGGGTATCCATACAAGAAGCCTATTATAGTAGAACTAAAGATAAAGAAGCTTCTTGGCTAAGATATGGAGATATAATAAATAAAACATCAGAAGGTAAATATAATATGAAAACAGTAGAGGAATTGAAAGAAAAAGGGAAAATTAAAGACTGGTTTTTATATAATCAAATAAATAATCGCTTTAAAACAGACACTAAAACTCTTGGACTGACAATGGAAAATAATGAGATAGA
>NW_024820354.1:0-1877 GCF_019175285.1 Sceloporus undulatus | reverse complement strand
TCCATGTCTAATAATGTGCTTCTAATATTATTTCTATCAGACTATGGTCTGACAACAACCTAGGAGCAATATCAATTTTTTTAACTTTTGTTAATAGATTTCTTTGTTATAAAAACATATCCAATCTGGATAATGAGTTATGTGTTCCTGAACAAAATGTAAATCTTTTTTCTTTTCCATTAAAGTCTCCTACTATTATTGTATTAATTCATGAACATTTTGATAACTCTTTATTCAATTTTTGAAAGAATTTTTTTCCAACGTACATATATGCAAACAGTTTCAAATTTTTCATTACCTATATCAATTTCTACTGCCACAAATCTTCCTTCATTGTCTTTAAATATCTCTTTCGATTCGTATTTGTTGTCTACATAAATTGCCACACCTTCTTCTTTTTTTCATCTGAGATTTGTTAAATAATTTCATTACTTCCAATCTTTGTTTCTTGAATGCAAATTACATCAAACTAACTTTTTTTGTAAATAATTAAACATCTCTTTCCTTTTGTAATTTTTGTTCAATCCTCTCACATCCTATTTTCATCCCCATTTTATCCCTTACTAAATTATTTTGTCTTTTTCCTATCAATTTCAGTATAATTTCTCCAAGTTAGAATCTCCCTCTTCCAACTCTTCTTTTGTTAAATCTTGTGGACCTATATCTAATAATTCTTCCTCTGTTCTTACCTCTTTCTCCTTTAAATCTTCCTGACTATTTTTCTTTATAGCTAAGGGTGACCTAACCTCTCCTTCTTCCCTATCTCTCTCTCTCTGTCTTTCTCCCCCCTGCTCTCGATCTTTCTTTCTCTTAGCGTTTTTTGTAAAACTCCTTTGCCTTCTCTATTGAATTTATTTTGTATCTCATTTCTTTATATGTTAATGTGATCTACTCTATTTTCTCCTGTCTATATCTGATTTCTTTTCTCTGTAATAATTGAGTTAAGAATCTCTATTCTTGTCTTTCTAAAAAATATATAAGCTGGAACACTTCTGAAGATCTCAATTTCTTTCTCAATAACTCCATAACTGAATGGACATAATTTTTCTCGAATTCTAATATTTGTAAAACAGATCACTATGTCTCTTGGCAAATTTCTTTCTATTTATAAATCTAGTAATTCCTCTGACATATCCAAATATCTTGCTAGCTCTGGTAATATTATAAGTTGTTCATTTTCTCAGGAAGACCTCTAATTTTTGCACTTCTTTCTTGGTAACTGATTTCTTGAAGTAATATATTTTGTTTATTCGTTTCTCTATCTCTATCTATCCTATCTGTTTTACTATCCAAATCTTTTGTTTTAACTGCTACTTCCTCCATCTCAGCTCTTATCTCTGTTAATAATTTGTCTTTAGTTATTTTGTATATTTTTCTAGATAAGCCATCTATTTCTTTATGCATATCTGCCCTTATCTCGTTTCTTGTATCTTTAAGCTCTTGTCTAATTTATACTTTAAAATCTCTAAGTTCCTTAAATATTATCATACTAATATCTGTTTGCTTATCTGACATATCTGTAGATCCTCTCCTAGAATTAGAGAAAACTTTTGTAAGCGTTTAACACTTGTGTTTGTGTTTTCAATCTTGTTCCAGATGCCATAATAATCTTCCAAACCCCTTTCACTTATTTCTTCTTTTAAATCAAATAATAATCAAATCAAATTACATCAAACTCTATTTGTTCTAATACCAATTTTTAAATTCCTACTATTCACTGTTGTCTTTCTTAGAGCTTCCTATTTTCCTAGTTCGTTTATTCAAATCAGTAATCAAATCCAAATTCAAAGCTAATGTCTTTCTACTTACACCTTGAAGAGCAATTCTATGTCTGGGTTTATAGTCTTGTACTTGTTTTTGGAAATTCACTTTCTTTT
>NW_024820353.1:0-1877 GCF_019175285.1 Sceloporus undulatus | reverse complement strand
TTCACCCACGTTAGACATGCTGCTTGGTAGTAAACTTTTAGATCTGGGACCGCCAAACCTCCTCTTTCCTTGGCGTCTTGAAGGATTTTCATTCTAACTCTGGGTTTTTTTCCTAACCAAATAAACTTTGTGAGATCTCTCTGCCAATTCTGAATTAGTTTTTCTTTTATTATAATCGGTATTGTTTGGAAAAGGAATAATATTTTTGGTAAAATATTCATTTTTATACATGCTATTCTTCCTAATAAAGAGAGTTTTAAAGATTTCCAATTGTCAATATCTTTTTTAATTTGCATCCAAAGTTTGGTATAATTATTTTTAAATAGATCTATATTATTTGTGGTAATTTCTATCCCCAAATATATAACTTTTTTTGTTACATTATAGTTAGAAATTTCCATCATCTCTTTTTCTGCAGTTTTGTTCAAATTCTTCGTCAATATATTAGTTTTGCTTTTATTTATTTTAAGTCCAGATATCATTTCAAATTCTTTTAATTCACTTAGTACATGTCTGATACTTAATGTAGGGTTTTCTAGGAAGATAGCTAAATCATCTGCAAAGGCCAATGATTTAAATTCAATCCCTTTATTATTAACACCTTTAATTTCCTTGTTCTGTCCTAATTTTCTAATTAATATTTCCATAACCATAATAAATAATAAAGGAGATAGAGGACATCCTTGTCTTGTGCCTTGTTTTATCTTTACAACTTTAGTTTTTTCTCTATTTATAATCAAGTATGCTTCTTGTTCTTTGTAAATGGCCTTTATCCAATTCATAAATTTATTTTTGATTCCTACCTTTTTTAGAATTTCAAAAATCATATTCCAATTAACTTTATCGAATGCTTTTTCCATATCGATTAGTATGATAGCTAATTCCCTATCTTTTTTGTCTTTAAATAATTCAATAATATCTATCATGGTTCTTATATTTTTCTTCAGGTATCTTTGGGGTAAAAACCCATTTTGCTCCTCTCCAATCCATTCTTTAATAACCTGTTTTAATCTATTTGCTAATATGGCCGTAAAAATTTTATAATCCGCGTTTAATAAAGAGATTGGTCTATAATTTTTAATTTCTAGTGGATCTTTTCCAGGTTTCAAAATTAGAGTGATATTAGCTTCTTTCCAGGTTTTTGGGAATTTATTAACTGTAATGTTGTTCATCATTCTCTGTAAGGGAGTAATTAATTGATCTACTAGTTTTTTATAATATAATGTTGTGAATCCATCAGGACCTGGGGCTTTCCCTATTTTTAAATCTTTAATCACTTGGTGGATTTCCTCTTTGGATATAGGTCTCTCCAAATTATCAATTTGTTGTTCAGTTATTAGTGGTAAAGTTATATTATCTAAATATGTTCTAATTTGTTGTATATCTATGTTCTGTTCATCATATAGATTTTTATAGTAATTATGGAAGATATCCATGATTTTTCTTTGATCGGTCACCTCTTCTTCTCCTAATTTAATTTTTGTTATGTAATTTTTCTCCTTTTCCTTTTTTAATCTATATGCTAACCATCTTCCCGATTTATTCGCATTTTCAAAATAATATTGTTTAGAAAATTTCATTTTTTTCCACTTCCTCAGTTAAACACATTGATATTTGATTCTGGAGAATTTTAATTTCATTCTCTATTTCTCTATCCTCTGGGTTATCTTTGAGATCTTCTTCTTTCTTTTTGATTTCTGCACTAATTTTGTTAATTTTTTGGTTTCTTTTCTTCCTTCTCCATGCATGTTCTTGTATAAAGAATCCTCTCATGACAGACTTTCCTGCATCCCAAACAATATCTTCCTCCGTTCCTTTTCCAGAATTATCCTTAAAGTAATTTTCTAAAGTTTTTTTAGCTAGTTCTAACGTGTCAG
>NW_024820352.1:0-1877 GCF_019175285.1 Sceloporus undulatus | reverse complement strand
GGGCGGCAGCATAGGCCAGGATCGGCACGGTGTAGGTACCAGGGCCATGGTGCTCTGGTCTGGGAGTCACTAGGTACCCGGGGGCGAATTGGGCAGGCGTATGGCCATTGCGGGGGCCATAACGCAGGTGCGCCTCCCGGTGACTAGGGGCTTAGTGAATAGGTGAACGCATGGCATGGTTTGCGGTCAATTTGTGTTCCTTAGCCCCTAGGTCATCCCAAGCGCCTGGCGGGTGCCAGGTTGGTTAATCAGACAACATCGGGTTGTTTGATTTCGCAGATCCTGACCTTATGCTTTGTGCCAACCCATACCAATGGCTTGCTAATAAAGTTATGGCCTTTCTTCCAAGTTGGTGTTGTGTGGTTTTTTACAGAAGCATCTAAGGCAATTGTCATCTGTTTCGGTTTTGACTTCGGTTGGCAGTCTTTCTAAGGCTGATTCCATCTACGTTTAATATAAAATCCAACAAATATACAACCTGACATTTGGAATTTATCACAAGGAGAGCTCCGACTGGTGACCAACATATATTTAATTCCCCCCGCTAAATATGTGTATTTTCTTAATATAATAAAACAATATCTAAAATATACAGACATAATCTAATAGGAACGACTTAGGGAGCTGGGGATGTTTAGCCTGGAGGAGAGAAGGTTAAGAGATGATATGATAGCCCTGTTTAAATACTTGAAGGGGTGTCATATTGAGGAGGGAGCAAGCTTGTTTTCTGCTGCTCCAGAGACTAGGACCCAATGGAGAAATGGATGCAAGCTGCTGGAAAAGAGATTACACTTAACATTAGGAGGAACTTCCTGATAGTAAGGCCTGTTCCAGACTGCCAAAATAAAGCTGCTTTGGAGGTATGCTGTTTAAGTGATGCATGCATCCTAAGAATCCGGAAGCTGCACCAAAGCTGCCCTCCAGTGCTTAGGAATGGAGTGTGGCTTTGGTGCGACCTCCGGACTCTTAGGACCCAGGCATCATTTAAATAGCATACCTCCAAAGAGACCCAAAGCAGCTTTCCAGTGCTTAGGAATGGAGTGTGGCTTTGGCTCAACCTCTGGACTCTATCATTTAAATAGCATACCTCCAAAGAGACCCGAAGCAGTCTGTAACAGGCCATATGGGCTGTTCAACAGTGGAAGATGCTCCCCTGGAGAGTGGCAGAGTCCCCTTCCTTGGAGGTCTTTAAGCAGAGGCTGGATGATTTGGTTGGCAGAATGGGGTTGGACTGGATGGCTCTTGGGGTCTCTTCCAACTCTATGATTCTATGGATATGCTATCAAGACCTTATAAGCAAGAATATGAAGTCAAACCTTCACATCCAAAAGCAATATCCCTGAATATGACTGAGTGCGGGGAGTAGCAGCTGAGTGAGTCCGATCGTCACCTTTGCCGTTTTCATCGTGATCCGTACTTACACACATTTACGCGCGCGCACACATCTGTATGTCTCCATCCCATGCCTCTCAATGCCCTCCTCAGTTTTTAGAGCCTACAACTAAATGTGTTGCTTGTCTCGCAGTGGGGCTCAGGCAGTCTTACTGAATCCGTTCTCATTGATCTAGGCAGGGAGGGGAAGCTTTGATACCCTGAGCCATGGCACGCTTATTCATGAAGCTATGACAACTCTGTATTAGCTGTGAATCAATGAGCTTTTCGAAGGATGTCAATGCAACGGACAGGAAAAGGCTCTCGCCAAAGCCCGATAACCCCATTGCTGGAGTGAGTGGTGCCTTTATCCTTAATGCCATGCAATCTTTTTCTAGTTTGATACCTCCATTTACCACATTGATTGTGATTATAACCCTTCTCTGCTACAATTTCACCCTTTCTGGAAGCACTTGCGCAGGAGGATTGTGTTGAAAGGTATCTCT
>NW_024820351.1:0-1877 GCF_019175285.1 Sceloporus undulatus | reverse complement strand
GCCAAGCGGCCCCTTTCTCCTCCTCCCCGCCACCGTGGGGTGTCCTTGGGGCTTGAAGCCCCAGGGACACCCCTTTTCAGGCTGCGGGGAAAGGGCCTTTTGCCACTTCCCCGCAGCCCGAAAAGCGGCAGATCGGGGCCTCAGCGGCTGCTGCTCTGCACACTGAGGCCTCGATACAGCGAGGAAAGGGGAGGGTGCAGCCCACCCCAAAGAGGCGGTCTGTAACTCGCCTAAGACACTAGTGATATCCCAGGAGCACATTAGGTTTATAATTCATGAGCAGTTGGCTATGCAGAAGCTGTTAGCCAAATGGGTGACAAAGTGTTTGAATCCCGACCAGAAACAAAGAAGCAATCCAGTGATCTTTATTTATTTTTTAATGACTTATCACTGTTGATGAAACATGCTAGTTTATTGCGCAGGCCCTGGAACGGCCCTGTTACATTATAAAAGGGGGTGCAATGGGAATGGGAGGAGGCATAGAACACATCTTACCACACAGGAGAATGCCACCGCGTCTGCCAGAATTTCCCATCGCATTCCGGATGCGTTCCCCAGGAGGTGATTTTCAGGAATAGTTTAGAAACGTTTTTGAAAGTTGCCCCCTCTGGGATGCATCCGGAACGCAATGGGAACTTCCGACGGCAGTGGGGGCATTCTGCTGTGTGTTCTATGCCGCCTCCCATTCCGATCACGCCCCTTTTGTAACACGACAGGCCCGTTCCAGGGGCCTGTGCAATAAAGCCCATGGTTACATCACTTTGATCCTGAGACAAAGCAACAGTCCTTGCAGTGGCACACTCAAGTTCTCCACGGGCAAAGAAATTCGAGACCCAAAGGTCAGCAGAAAATATAATGGCCATAGTTTTTTGGAAGGATAAGATAGGTATTTTGGTGACTGACTATCTTTGAAAGGGCCAAGTAGTTACTGCAGAATACGCTAACTTGCTGCATCAATTAAAGGAGGCATTGAAGGAAAAACAGTGTTGAAAGCTGTTTTTTCAGAACAATGTACCTGTTCACACAGTTGGGAATGGATGGATGTTTTGAAGGATTTGGAGTCTGAATGCATAGACGTTCTAACCTACTCACAAGATCTTGCTTCAACTGACTATTTCCTGTTTTCAAATTTTAAAAAAGAGTTTCAAAGGAAGGAAACTTCTGAATGATTCAGAGTTCACTGCAGCAAAAGTGCAGTATTTCAGAGCCCAGACATTAGACCTTTTTTTGAAGGATTAAAAAAAACCCTGAGAAACAATTTGACAAATTCATCAATCTTTGGGATGAATATGTGGAATATTATCTAAGTTTGGAATGTTATCTAAAGGTCATTCCCTTCTTGGCCAGCATCCCCTCATACTTTTGAACCTCTTTCTCTCATCTCTCCCTCCCCTTAAGCAACCCCTTCAGCTTCAAACTGCTTTTAACTCCAAACCCTTACAATCTTGCAAGTTTGCCAGTCTGCATGTATCTTTGCCATTTGTGAAGTGCCACCATAATATTTGCCATTCCCCATTGCTACTATTGTGTATATCTTTAGTGCTGTTAAATTCAATAAAATTCCCCTTTTAGTAACTTCTGTATGAATCAGACTTTTGAGTCCAATTTTCTTGATACACTATTTTGCCAAAGTTATAAGATCACTGATAGGTATGTGTACTCAAAACATATATTAATTCATTCATATCTTCCAAGGACATACTTGGTAACAGACAAATCTCCAAAATAAAATCAGAAAGAGCAGAAACAAAATCTGAGGCTTTCTAGTCTTTTGAATCTGTCTGGATGTGACTTTTAAAATTTCAATATACTCCTCAAGCCATTTTTCTGATGTAGCTTTTAGATCTACCTCTGCCAGATATACTTATCCAGTCCTG
>NW_024820350.1:0-1877 GCF_019175285.1 Sceloporus undulatus | reverse complement strand
GGCTTTCCTACCACACATCAGCTTTTATCACTGGCACATGAACTCAGACTCAGTGCCAAAGAATAAGGTATACAGGTCTTTTCCAAGAAATATTAACTGTTTGCACAACAAGTTCATGTACATAAGTAAGAAAGCCATTGAGCTCCTGCTTTGGTAGCACACAAGCAGTGTGAAGTAGAGATGGTTAGGGGGGAAAAATGTTTGGTCCATGTTTTAATTTGTTTAATAATTTGTTTTATTTATATACCGCTATTCCAAAGATCATAGCGGTGAACAGCAAGTAAGCTAATTAGCAAGTAAGCTAATTTGCCCCCAACAGTCTGGGTACTCATTTTAGCGACCTCAGAAGGATGCAAGCCTGAGTCAAGCTTTTGATGAAAACTTTCCAAAATTCAGACATTTCTTCATGAATTTGATGGAAAGAACTGGTGATTTTAAACATTTGAACATGACAGAGAGTAAACTGACAGATTTGCCCATCCAGTCATTGGACTTTTGTGCATCTGAAATGGTAATAAACTGATGCTGTCTTCAATTGTTATTATTTATTTTAATTGCAAGGAAGGAGAGTAATGCTTTTGGGATTTTCTGCCACACCATAATGGTAACTGGCACCTTTTTGTTTACTGCAAGAAACTTATTTCTTAAGCTTATCTTGCCACAGTGGGCCACCCATCTGGCTTAGAGCTCCACATGTGATTGAGCACCTCAGGAAGACACCAAAATATCTCTAAAGCAGGGATCGTTTTGTGGTGTTACTGAGCAAGATTGCTCCCTGAGTACACACCCAAACGCAAAATATAGGAGCACATCCTTCTCCTAGAACCATTTCAGTAGCTCTGTGATGCAGGCATGAAAGAGTCTGTTCTCCTATAGTCCAAAACCATGAACAGCTTGGTAATGGTTCTAACGCTGAAGGAAACTTTAAAGAAGTTTCTTCTACTGAACAAATGAAAAAAAAATCTCTGAAAAGCTGTGGCAGTGTGATTGCATTGCCATAGCTTGTAGCAGTGGACAATTCAGCAGCAGCAGTATGGAACCACAAAAAGAAAATACAAGGGCTGCATGCAGCTTGTAGACCACATGCTGCCGACCTCTGATCTAAAGGTAACACCAGGGCAGCTGTGACATTGTATCAGCCTTTATAAAGCACATTCTTTTATCATTTCACAAATATTAACATGTATTAAAGACATATCATCAGGGTGTTCCCCTGCCAACTTTTCAATTAGCATATGTGAAAGAACTTGGAATACTAAATTAAAGCTATGTTTTAAATTTTAGAGCCATTAAACAAGAATAGCTGTGTAATCATGAAGATGTATGAGAATACTGCTTTTCCCTTTTAGATATTCTGCGTGGAAGAATGGGGGGGGGGGGTTTGTTGGCATGTGCAAATAAAAAAAAAAGTGTTGGCTTCTCCTCAGGGTTAATTAGTGCACATCAATTAATACTGCAAACGCCCCTTCAGAAAGGTTATGCTTCCTGGAAATCTAATTATCTTAGAGGAAGACTAAACTTTACCTGAATAAGTAACAGATGGGCTGGGTATATAAATCGGCCATGTGTTTTATGGCTTTTTAATCTCTGTCCAGTCATGAATTATGTTAGTGAATATGGCTCTACAGTGGACTGCGCATTCTGTTTGGAAGTCTCTCAGTCTTCTTCTCCAGCGTTATCAAAATGAATGTGAATCATACAATGTATTCCTACCAATAAGGCATATTTTTCCTCCACCACCATCCTAAGGCCCTAGATAAAAGTACACACATCATCACAAAATGATTTAATAGACCGGCTTGAAAGGTCAGCCTGGCGGCAAAGTCGGGGCATCACATTCAGATGACGCACACCCTGACTCCATTCCCAGGGTGCCA
>NW_024820349.1:0-1877 GCF_019175285.1 Sceloporus undulatus | reverse complement strand
AAAAAAAAAAAAGACTGAAATCCACTGCAAAACCAATCCTGGCAAAAAGGATGGATTGTCTCTACTGCAATGCATTCTGGGTACCCCTTGTTGCTTCTGCAATCAAGCACAATTATCTTTAGCACTCTCACCATCGTGCTTCATTCATGCTGTAGAGAAGTCATTCACTGGATTTCCCCATGAATAGTCTGTTGTTGGAGTATTCTTGGTTTTTCTTAGAATAAATCCTGGATGAGCTCAACAACGTCTAAAAATTTTCTGTGCAATCATGTGATTTAGCCAGAATTATGCCTTTTTCTTTCCCCCTTTTCCCTCTCTCTGATAATCTCCATTATGGCTGAGCCTTTCAGTTGCAAATTAACCAGGATCCCATATTACCCATTGTATTGTAATAGTTCTATAGGTGGAACTTTGGTACAGCTCCTTACTCTCACTTTCAGGACTCATGGTTTTGCTGTGATAGCTTCTCTGAAGTGCCATCCTGTGCCTTATGGAGAATGGGGTGGAGATGGGGATTAGAGATGCACCTGACTATGGCCCATTGTCAGATATAAACCAATGAAATCTTCTGATGAAGTCACAGTGAATGATGTTATCAGTCTGCATCTGGCTATGGGGCACAGCCAGATGCTTCTCAGATTGCCTGTGCTCACCACCAGCCACAGAATGGCTGGTCAGGAGAGCTTTTGTGGCAGCACTAACTGTGAATCTTGGTGGAGGGCTGGGTTGTTATGAAGGAAGGAAGAGAAAAGAAACCTCTACAATGACCCCACCCAAAAATGCATATTTAGACCTAAGGTGGACTTACACTTGCATATATTAATAAATAATAATAATAATAAATTTTATTTCTGTTTCTCACCTCTCGAGGCAGGATTACAACAAACAAATTATTCCAGCAATAAAAACATATCAAATACATTCAATAAAAACAATAGCATATTATCAATACAATAAGGTTAATAAAATACAATTAACTTTCATAAAACATACAGTACTAATCGAGGTGGGATATTTTACAGCAAATTTGGTGGATAGGCTCTCTGGAAGAGATCCGTCTTGAGTGCCTTCTTGAAGACATCTAAGGTGGTATGGTTCAGGCCATAGTATGTTTAGTGTAGAAAAGTTCTTTGTATTAGTTGTGGGAGGAGCTGTAGGATTCCCCTGCATTATTTCCAGGTTTGGTTTGCCCTTTCCCAGTATGCTCTGTTGTAGCAGGAAGCCTTTAGTTGGGAGCAGTCTTTGCTGCGAGCAGGCAGAGAGCTGTCTTTTTGGTGGCAAACAGGCCCAGACAGCCGGAAAGGGCATTTCTTACACTTTAGCCATTTTAGTTACCAAGTTAGCTGATTTAGTTACCAACTCAGCCAAATTAGTTACCATCAACAAGTGAATAAAGAATTCAGGAGCTGAAAGACCCTGCACCAGCTCCATTGAGTGAGGAGAGCAAACTAACATCAGACCCAGAAAGATGACATCCGGAAGATTGCTGAAACTGTAAAGTACCTTTTGTTTAGAGCTGGGGAGGAGAAAACTCTTTATTTTGTCCTTTAAATTATATTTCCCCCCTTTTGAACTTTACATTCGGCTTCAGAGCCTTTTTTGGGTAGAAGAGTTTGATCTCACCAGGGTACCGGCGTTGCACACCCAAATCAGCCACCACCTTTAGTTGGGTGTGTCTTCACAACACTCCTTCCTCGGAGTGTAGTGGAGTCTCCTTCCCTGGAGGTCTTTAAACTGAGGCTGAATGGCCATCTGTCGGGGATGCTTTGATTGAGATTTCCTGCATGGCAGAATGGGGTTGGACTGGATGGCCCTTGTGGTCTCTTTCAACTCTTAGGTTTCTATGATTCTGTGAATCAATGTGATATCTGTTTTTT
>NW_024820348.1:0-1877 GCF_019175285.1 Sceloporus undulatus | reverse complement strand
TCAGTAGTACATTTTTCTCTACAGTTGGGAGTAGAGTTACTATACAAAGCTGTGACAGCAAGTTTCTTCTTGTCTGACTGCCATCTCTCAGTGGATGCGGCTTCGGCGCTTGAAGCTCAACATGTCTAAGACTGAGCTTCTTGTCCTTCCACCTAAACCCACCCTTCACTATTCCTTTTCTGTTTCTGTCGACGACACTTCTATTCAACTGGTTCATCAAGCCTGCAGTCTTGGCTTCATTTTTGACTCTTCTCTGTCATTTATTCCTCAGATCCAGGCCACCGCCAAGGCCTGTAGATTCTTTCTCCACAACATTGCCAAGATCCATCCATTCCTCTCAGCCTCTACTGCCTAGACTCTAGTCCATGCCCTAGTGGTTTTGCGACTAGATTATTGTAACCTCCTTCTGACAGGACTTCCTCTTTCACACCTCCATCCTTTAATCTCTGTCCAGTATTCAGCTGCCCGTAGTGTCACATCCGCTCACCGCTTTGACCATGTTTCACCTCTTTTATCGTCCCTTCATTGGCTCCCCTTCCCCTTCCGCATCCGGTACAAGCTTTTATTATTGACTTTCAGAGCCCTCCATGGATTGTCCCCTCCTTACTTATCTGACCTTCTTTCTCCTTACATTCCTACTCGCACCCTCCGCTCTGGTAGTCAAGGTCTCCTGTCACAGTGTAGGACTACCACTGCCCCCTCCCAAATTCATCCCTTTTCGCTTGCTGCCCCTTACTCCTGGAACCTTCTTCCCCCACATGCACACCTCATCACTTCTCTACCCAGTTTCAAAACTGAGTTAAAGACTATATTGTTTAGAGAAGCATTCCCAGAGGCTAGCCCCTCTCTGACCCAGGAAGCCTCCTTTTAACCATACATTAAGATAATAAGAAAACAAGCCCTTCCTCCAGTCCATCTGCCTTGGTCCAGGCCTCGGAGGTGGAGAAGAACTGCTGGACCTGATCCCATTCCCCACCACCATTCCCTTCTCCTTTTGTGTCATGTCTTCTTAGATTGTAAGCCTGAGGGCAGGGAACCATCTAACTAAAAGATTGTATGTACAGTGCTGTGTATATTTACAGCGCTTTATAAATAAAGGTTAATAATAATAATAAGACTGTGAAAGTGCCCAAGACACATAATTATTTATGCCATATATGAACATATATAAGCACATTTATCACACTGAAAGGGTCCCATAAAGTAGAACCACGGCCCAACACTGCACTTAGCCTAAAAGCTAATCAGTTTTGTTCTTAGCAAAGACCTAGCTGTGTTAGTCTGAAAAATCAATATATAAAGGGATCTTGTAGCACCTTTGACACTAACTGAAAGAAAGAAGATGATGGCATGAGCTTTTGACTTCCTGTGATGCATGCTATTTTGCTGTTATTGTTGTCATTGTCATTGTCACACCAAACAAGATAACAATCCTTTAAAAGATCACAATTTTACTCAGTTTTTAATAGCCATAAGCCAAGCCCTCCCCCACCCCAAAAAATGAGGGATGCAGGTTCAGGAGATACAAATATGTTTATGTATATGTGTGCATTGTTTTTGTGTGCCTTCAAGTCGTTTCTGACTTGTAATGGTTCTAAGGAAAACCTATATTGGAATTGGAAAGGAGAGGTCCCAGGTTTTTTAAAAAAACAAATAAATTTTAAAAAATTATTTTTTTAATTTAAAAATTTAAATCTTGTATTCTTTTCTTTAAAAATGTCACATTTACTAAATTTCCACTTTATCACATTTAGGGTGTGAGTATGATTTTGTAATTTAAAGGTATAATTTTGCTAGTTGTTTATATCACAAGTATTACCATTACATTCAGTAATATATGGGAATTATGATTTGTGAGTAACTTCAGTAAAAAAAAA
>NW_024820347.1:0-1877 GCF_019175285.1 Sceloporus undulatus | reverse complement strand
CCCTCGCACGTGACGGGGACACCTCATAGCACCCGTTTAAATAGGGCCATAGTCAATCTTTGCTTAGGTTGCTCTGTTAGCACCAGTGAACATTCATCTCCATACAGGCTGAGTTCATAGTAATCCTGTGCTAGAATTCTAGAGAATCCTGACATAGGCTGGGTACAGATGGCCGCTTTGCGGCAGCTTGGGGCCAAAATTAGGGCTCCGGAAGGCTGGGCATTCATACACGCCCAGTCCTACTAGTTGCACCTGTGCACCATCTTGCTGTCATTCCGCCCACATGGGGTGTGCGACAATGCCTTTGGGCATCTGCGTGCCCAAACTGCGCTTGCGGAAACGGCGGCAGCATGGTGCATGGTGCCATTATGGCGCTCCTAAAAAGAAGCCATTGTAGGTGGCTTCGTTTAGGGAGCGAGTCAGTGCTGCGTGGTGTGGTTGACACAGCACCAAGGGGTATGCCGCCCATCTATATTCCCCCCCCCCCCCCTCTTTACAATCTCTTTTGCTTGTCTTTTCCTGACAGCAGGAATAGCTAAATTAACCAGGATGCAAAAGTTTAGCATTGTATCCAAACAAGCTTTTTCACTGAAGAATTTAAAGCCAAACTCAGACTGGTTTCCTAGTTCTTGCTCTTTGTAGAATGACAAGCAAAGAGATATTTGATGTACATCAATTGATGTAGCCATCTAGTTGCTAGTTACTTTCTGCTTACTTTGGCTGCTCCTGCTACAGGGAGAAACCATGTGGGTGTAGTAGGCCAGTTTGCACAAATATGCTGCTCATAAGTGAAAACCCAGGCTTCTTGGGAGTTCTGATGCGCTGTTATGTGTGATGAATAATTTTCATAGCAATATTGAGAAAATCCTGTGTGGTGTCTAAATGAGTGTAATTTAGTCAAACTCTATGGAAAATGAGTAAACATAATTACTCTTGGTTTTGACGACACTGATCTATAAAGTGACAGACAGCAACTTACTTATATTTTCTTTTCAGTCAGAAAGTGGTGGAACTTTCAAAGGGTTTAAAGGTTTCGTTTTACCTTCTGGAGCTGGTGGATTTTCTGGCTTTGGCAATGGTACTGGAACTAAGCCTTTAGGAGGGTTATCCAATGGCAACAGCAGCAGCATTACAAGCAATTCTTCAGGCACCAACTTAAAGACAGCTTCTTCAACACAGACTATCTTTAGTAAGTTCTTGGCAGTGTTATACATTGTAGAAATATTCTAAAAATGTCTTCAAGTGATACACTAAAAAATGAAGAGTGGTTAAAACGAGAGCTGAAAGGTTTGTGTAAGTATGGCTAATATGAAGAAAAAGCTGTAGGCAGCTCACTGGCAAAGTCCCATGTTTTACAACTCATGCTCACTCAGATATGGGTAAATGAAACCATGGATACTGGTGCCGCGGATACAAGGGCCATACTGTATATGCAAAACAGACTAATACATCTGGAAAATGATTATTTCAGGAATTGATATAATGTAATACCTTATTTGATAGGTTATTTTAAATGTACAGATACATAGTTACAGATGCAATAAAAAGCCAGGCATCCACATTCAGGGCTGAATCCAGAAGTATAATCACACTGTGAGTTTGAATCTTAAAGAACCTTAAAGGCTTTTAGCTATATTTTTAACTTTTGTATATTTTTATGTGATTTTATATCATGTGCAGATGTTTTTAGTTGTTTTGAATTTTAAATGTTTTGTCTGTGAGCCGCCTTGGGTCCCACCGGGGAGAAAGGTGGCATATAAATGAAATAACAATAATAATAATATCCAAAATAAGTTGAATCCTTCTTCCATAATCTTCCTCTGAACTGCCCAGACGTACTCCCTGCTAGTCTGGTTTAAGCTTTGTTCATCCTTGTC
>NW_024820346.1:0-1877 GCF_019175285.1 Sceloporus undulatus | reverse complement strand
TCCATTTCCAGGGACTTTTCTCATCCACCAGACCACCCTCATCACCCGTGAGATCCTGCCACGTCCAGTCTCTCCTCTTCCTCCTCTTGGGAAGTGTTGCTGTCGTCCTGGGCTGGATTATGCTGGTCACGTTCTCCCTTTGCTCCATCGTCTGGTTGAGTCGTGGCTTCAAGTTACGGGAAAGGGGCTGCACCTAGAGGCCCTGAGGGGTCTCACTGGCTGGGGGCCAGGATTGCTTCCTTGCCAAGTCAAGCGTGAGAGTGTAGCCGGGCTTCCCCCAGCTTCCCTTGCATCCCGCTTTTCCTTCCCAGCACCATGGGGAGCGCCGAGGGGTTCCAGTACCGGGCCCTCTACCCCTACCGCAAGGAGCGTGAGGAGGACATTGACCTGCTCCCGGGGGACACACTGGTGGTCAGCAAGGGGGCCCTTCAAGCCTTGGGAGGCTTCAAGGACGGGGACGAACAAGCCCCCCAGCAGATCGGATGGATCCTGGGGGTCAATGAGCGCACCCAGCAGAAGGGGGACTTCCCCGGGACCTACGTGGAGTATGTGGGGCCCGTCAAGATTGCCCTACCAGTCCACCGGCCTCGACTCCCTCGGCCGCTCCCTGTTGTTCCCGGGGGTGTCGGGGTGACCCACATGCCTGAGTCGGATCAAGGTGAGTCTGGCCACAGCTTGAGTTCCGGGACAAGAGTTGGGAGGGATGTGTCTGTTAGGTGGTTGCATTGTAAGGGGCTTGAATTAAGGTGCTCAGAACTGGATACGGTATTATTCCAAGTGAAGTCTGACCAAATCAGAATATAATGGGACTACTGCTTCCCTTGATCATGACAACACTATTGACTAGAATTGCATTGGCTTGTTTAACCGCTGCATCACACAGTTAGCTCATGTTCAGGGGGATAAAGGCTAGGATCATATTCGCGCTTTTAGCTGCTGCATCACACTAGGCTGCATCTGGCAGCAGTTTCCATGCCAGAATTCTTTGCAATTTCAGATCCACTCTTATGTTCAGCTCAACTCCTAGATCCCTTTTCCTTGCACTTCCATCAAGCAAAGTGTTACCTGTCCTATAGCTGTGCATTTTCACATCTTTCACATTTTAGCCTTTTGCTCCAGAGGGGAAACAGTGGCTCCCAAGAGTCAGGGCCAGCAGGCAGCAGTCTGGCTGGAAGGGAAGATTGAGCTCAACATAGGAGTAGAGCTGAACACCAAATTGCAAAGAACTGCAAAGAATTCTGGCAGGGAAACTGAATTGAAACCCCTGAAGGCAGAGAGGTGGCAGTCCTTCCCCCATTGATCTGCTTTTAGGGGTTCCCCCCTTTTCCACCCTTCAGGGGTTTCAGTTCAGTTTCCCTGCCAGAATTCTTTGCAGTTCTTTGCAATTTGGTGTTCAGCTCCTCTCCTATGTTCAGCTCAATTCCTAGATCCTTTTTGCATGCACTGGCCATCAAGCCAAGTTTTACCCATCCTGTATCTTTGTATTTCCATTTTTACTGACCGAATGTAGTATCTTGCATTTCTCCCTGTTGGAATTAATTTTCTTACTTCTGGCCCAGCTGTAAGCTGTCAAAGTCCATTTGAATTCAGAGCCTGACCTCGCTGTTGTTGTAGTCCCTGCAAAGTTTTTATATTTTGATCCCAGTGTTGTCTGAAGCCAAAAAAGGAAAGGGACAGAGAAAGGAGAAAGTTTCCTAGAGGCAGATATTGCTTCTTTATTGTATTTTTTGTTTGTTTGTTTTTAAAAAATAAATCTTTATTTGATTCAGATAAAAGAAATAATGACAGACAAAACAGACAGAGCAAAGTGGAAACAAAACCACTCCCAATTAAACTTACACTAAACAAACAAAACATTAAGCACATTTTAAGAAAAG
>NW_024820345.1:0-1877 GCF_019175285.1 Sceloporus undulatus | reverse complement strand
CTTCTTAAAGTGAGGCACCCAGAACCTGTTCTTGTGTATACCCTTCTTAAATATACCACCTTTTCTATACCCTTCTTAATGTAAGGCACCCAGAACCTGTTCTTGTGTATACCCTTCTTAAATATACCACCTTTTCTATACCCTTCTTAATGTAAGGCACCCAGAACCTGTTCTTGTGTATACCCTTCTTAAATATACCAGCTTTTCTATACTCTTCTTAAGGTGAGGCACCCAGAACTTGTTCTTGTGTATACCTTTCTTAAATATACCACCTTTTCTATACCCTTCTTAATGTAAGGCACCCAGAACCTGTTCTTGTGTATACCCTTCTTAAATATACCAGCTTTTCTATACTCTTCTTAAAGTGAGGCACCCAGAACCTGTTCTTGTGTATACCCTTCTTAAATATACCAGCTTTTCTATACCCTTCTTAAAGTGAGGCACCCAGAACCTTTACTTGTCTATATCCTTCAATATGCCAGCTTTTCTATAACCCTAAAATGGGGCACCCAGAACCTGTTCTTGTCTATACCCTTCTTAAAAATACTAGCTTTTCTATGTCTTAAAATGGGACACCCAGACCCTCTTCTTGTCTATACCCTTTTTAAATATACCAGCTTTTCTATAACTTTCTTACAATGGGGCACCCAGAACCTGTTCTTGTCTATACCCCTTTTAAATATACCAGCTTTTCTATAACTGTCTTAAAATGTGGCACCAAGACCCTCTTCTTGTCTATACTCTTCTTAAATATACCAGCTTTTCTTTAACTGTCTTAAAATGAGGCACCCCAAACTTATTCTTGTCTATACTTTTCTTAAATATACCAGCTTGTCTATAACTTTCTTAAAACGAGGCACCCAGAACTGAACGCTGGACTCTGGGTGAAGCCTGCTTAGAATATAGCAATGCTATTACTTCCCTTGATTTGGCTCAAGTATGTCTGAGTTCATCACAAGTGACCTGAGTTCAAGTTTCAGCTCAGCTCAGTCAGAGGGTTCAACAGATGACTTGGAGCCCCATTGCCGTTCCACAGCATATCCAGTTCTTGCAGAGATAAAAAAGATGCGGTCTTTATTTCCTGCCCTTAACCCTTGGAGGAAATTTCAGGTCATTTCAACATCCCTGTTTCTTCTCCACCTCAAAACCCACAGTGCTTCCTGACTCAGAATAGAAAGCAGAGCGGAATATTTCAAAACACAGGCATGGAGTGTTATTTCAAGTACAGTAATTTCAATTCCAAACTCCTCCTTTGTGTCATTACATTGATGCATCATTTCTCCTGTTGTGACACATCTGTTCAAGCCATACAGAAATATTTTATTTTTCAATCTATTCCCTTTAGCTATGCCTCTTGTTGACTATGGCCCATAACAGACTGCAGAAATAATCCAGTTTGAGATCACTTTAACTGCTCTGGCTCAATGCTAGGAAATTCTGGGAACTGTGGTTTTGTGAGGCATTTAGCCTTCCCTAGCAGAGAACTCTGGTGCCACAATAAACTACAATTCCCAGGATTCCCTAGCACTGAGCAATTAAAGGGGTCTCAAACTGGATTATTTCTGCCCTTTTTTTTTTGGACCTATATCTTCCTTTGGGTTCAGACTGATTTAATACTGCAGTCATGTAAAGCGCATTAACTATTAAAAGAACCCAAAATATATCCATTAGGAATCACAGATGAAGAACAAGAAAAGAAACATGGGAGAATTCCCCTTTATATGATAATAGTGGCAAAGGCAGTATTTGTTACAAGATGGAAAGATGAAGAAAGCCCAAATGTAACAGAATGGATGTGGAAGATATTGGATTATGCAGAAGTCGATAAGCTAACCAAGTTGATCGGAAATAAACCAAAGGGCAGATTTAAGAAAGAC
>NW_024820344.1:0-1877 GCF_019175285.1 Sceloporus undulatus | reverse complement strand
TCTCTCGATCTCCAACCGACACAATTTCCCCAACTGTCTCTTGGTCTCTCAGGCCTTATATCTCCTTCTCACGGAAGCTTCCAGAAGAACCTTTATCTTGCTCTCTGATTGGTCAAGAGAGCCTTCGTGGCAATGATGTCACTCTGCATTTGCATAAACCTCCCTTTTCTGCCTGAAGAAGACCTCCATTGACTGGAGCCCAGCCATTACATTTGCCCAAGGCAAGGCTTGCACCTATTTTCAATGTTGTTCTTGGGGCCTGCCTTCCAGTTGTTTCCAGGTCTTACGGTGACCTTATGGGAGTCTCTGAAGGGGTTTTCTTGGCAGGTTTCTTCAGAGTGGGTTTCCCATGGCCATCCTCTGAGGCTGAGAGAGTGTGACTTGCCCAAGGCTTCAGTCCTTTTGGAAGCCTTTCTGCTTTATCTTCTAGAAGGCAGCTGAAGTGTTGCTTCTTGCTCTGAAGAAGGAGAGGAACCTTCTGGCACCCAAAAGGCTAACACTCTCTGGAGTTATGTCTGATAATATGAATATATAGGATTGCAATACCTGTTTGTTTATTATAAGGTTTATAGTGCACCCCATATCAAAGAATCTCATAGCTATATCTTTCATATCATAGCTATGTCCCTTAATAGTAGTTAACCAAATTAAACAGTATATAAAACAAAAGCATGAAACAAGCTGGACAAGGAAACTATTACATGGATTTGTAACTGGTTGACCAGCCGAACCCAAAGGATATTGTACAATGGCTCCTTTTCATCCTGGAGAGAAGTGACCATTGGGGTTCAAAGGGGTACTGCCTGGGTTACAGTGCTATTCAACATCTTTATCAATGACTTGGATGACAGAAATAGGGGCATACTTACCTCAATCCTTCAGGTAAGGAGCACCAGCCTGAACTCATAATAGTCCCGTCTCAATCCTTCATGCAAGGAGAATCAGCATGAGGTTGCAATGGGCCAGTGTCAATCCTTCAGGCAAGAAGCATAGGCCTTAACTCACAATAGTCCCGTCCCAATCCTTCAGGTAAGGAGCATGAGCCTGAAGTTACAATGGGCCAGTCTATAGACTTCAGGAAAGAAGCCACAGCCTAAAGTCCCAATAGGCCAGTCTCAATGAGGGGCTTGAAGTGTATAAATATAAAATGGCTACGCTCATGCTAAGAAATAGGAACAGAGGCTAAAAATGCCACGTAGACAAGCTCTGCTTAAACAGCAATGCTCCACTTGAACAGTAAGACTATTGGCAATTCTGCTCTTTGCTTTCCCCCTCCCCTATTGGTTTCATGTAGCTTAACCACAAAGCTATTTTTGACAAATAGCAGTTTCTGCAGAGACACCTGGTTATCTCACTAGCAAACTTTGAAACCTGCTCATGAACTTTTGAATCTTTTTTTAACAACTCTTGATCACTGCATGACTGAGTAGGAAATATAACCCAAATTAGGAACTGGCTATTCTGTTTCTGTAATTTGCTTATGCTAGACACAGACAGAGGTAGAAAATGTATAAGTATGAAACTCAAACAAGGGGGGGTTGCGGCAGTCTTGGTATCGCCATTCAGGTGTGCTGTCGCCCTGCAGCAATAAAGCGTTTTTAACCTGGACCATCTCGGACTCCTGACTTCTTTGTGCCGGATAGCTCAAGGACCCCTCCCGGTCTCATGGGGTTAGAGTCCCTGCTACATCAATGCTTCAGGTAAAAAGCATCAGCCTGAGATCCCAATGGGGCAGTCTGCATCCTTAGGCAAGGAGTATCAGTCGGAGGTCGCAATGGACCATTCTCAGGCCTTCAGGCAACCTCCTTTTCTGGGATAGATTTTGACTTCCATAGAATCATAGAGTTGAAAGAGACCGCAAGGGCCATCCAGTCCAA
>NW_024820343.1:0-1877 GCF_019175285.1 Sceloporus undulatus | reverse complement strand
TGCATCATTGAAACACCATACCTCTACTGTGACTCGAAGCAGCTTTATTTTGGCTGTCTGTAACAGGCCCTAGAGAATGTCCATGGCAAACCTCCTCTAAATGAATCTTGCTAAGAAAATTCTATGTTAGGGTCACCACAGGCAGGAGTCAACCTGAGGATAGATAACAACACAGGTGCTACAGGCTGAGTCTTCCTTATCTGAAACCCAGAATATTCTAAAATCCAGAATTATCCACATGCATGGCTCAGATAGCGGCACGTTTGCTTTCTGATTGTTCAGTGTAACCAAACTTTGTTTCATTCAGAAAATTATTACATTACCTTCAGGGTATGTTTATAAGGTGTATACAAAACATAAATGAATTTCATGTTTAGATTTGGGTCCCATCTCCAAGATATCTCATTATGTATATGCAAATATTCCAAAACCCAAAACATTTCTGGTACCAAGAATTTCAGATAAGTGAGACTCAGCCTGTACCAACATTGGTGAGCATGAAATGGAAGAATCCAACTTCATTTGTTGTCCTGGGAGGATGGGATTTCCAGAGGAAACCAGAAACATCTTGACAGCTGCAGAACACAAAATTTATTTATTAACTGATAATTATCTGCACAAGTCACATTCTTCCAAGGTTGAAAGTTTTGTCTTTCTTTCTCCCTCTCCCCACACATTAAAACATCCATAATGATAAGCCATAAGCAAGAACATAGCTCACAACAACTTGTCTTATAAATTTTGTGTGTATGTCTGTGTGTGTTTATAACAATATAAACAAATCATTCTGCATGAAATATTAAATAAAATTGTTTTTCAGAAATTCTCAACAACCTATATTTTTAAAATGTCACACTGAAATAGCCAATTTAATGTTTTATTCATAGTGTTTATACTCCTGAAAAATTAATGATTCTAAAATTTTAGAAACCTATCTTGTGATTAAGAAAGATCTCAATCATTCTATTGAGCCCTAACCATATAAAACAGGGATGGGGAAAAATCAAGCCATCCAAGTGTTGTTGATCTCCAACTACTATAAGCCCTACCTGGCAGTCAATGGTAAGAAATGCTAAGAGTTTAAGAAATCTTTTCAAATAGAGAAATCACTTTTCCTCTTTAACACTTACAATGCAATCCTATACATGTTACATATAAACATGAGAGCCACTATGCTCCATAGGATTCATTCCCACGTATCTGAGAATAGGCCCAAATGAATTCTGGAGTTATATATGAGATTTTACTTTTAGGCTACAAACCTAAGGATGCTTACTTTGGAGTAAGTCCTGCTGCAATTTATTTTTCCATTTCATTTCAATAATTTATATCCCACATCTTGACCTAAAATGATATTAAGCATGACTTAATTCTGAATAAAATCAGTCGGAACCAGGAAAAGCAGCACATGAAACTCAGTAGGGATTACTTTGGAATAAATGTTCATATGATTGGGCTACTCAGAAGCTTGAAAAAGGTTTTCAGGAGCTAATGTTTTGCATATCCTGACCTATTGCTATTGCAAATTCATTTTGCTTCTGCTCCTGTACATTCCTCAGCTGAAACTAAAGAATGTTTAGCAATTTATACCAAGGTGATACATATTTTTATGATTAGAAAAGCAATGATATGATATGGAGCATATTTGGCACCATCAACCCATATGCCTAAGTAACTATGGCTAAAATCAACCAAGCAACACATACTGAGACTAGTTGGCAAACCATGTACTCTGGAGTACGCCCATCATTCACAACTCAGACCTCAAACCACTTCATCCCATTTTTTTGCTTGAAAAAGATAAACAGAGGATATTGGCCAAAGCGAACACTTTGGCTGAACCAAGCCTCATGAAGCAGAGAAAGTAATGAAAAAAA
>NW_024820342.1:0-1877 GCF_019175285.1 Sceloporus undulatus | reverse complement strand
AGCAGGCTTTAGATGACTCCAAAATAGGGCTCAGGGTGGGAGGGAGCTGAGTGAGCTCCCTCACAACCCTGAACAGCTCTGCCGGACGCGACTCTGCGGACGCAATACGTGCAGCATAGAACGAATTCTTTGCTGCACCTATTGCCACTCCATAAGCTTTCAAATGAGAGCGAAGGAGTGTCCTGTCAGACAAGTGCTGATGTCTTCGCCATTTGTGCTCTAGTCGTTGCACGACCCGCTTCCTTTCCCTGAGATCTTCTGTATACCAGGATTGTTTATTGGAAGCAGGCCGGAAAGGACGCTTGGGAGCGATACTGTGTATAGCCCTAGAGAGATTAATATCCCAGATGTCAATTAGGGCATCAACAGAATCGCTGTCAGAACCAGTCGTATACCCCTCTAGGGCTTCTTGGAACCTTGTGGGTTCCATCAGCCTTCGAGGGTGGACCATCCTAATAGGTCCGCCACCCCCAGGAGGATTAATGGTAGAAGCCTTGATTCTAGCCTCAACCAGGAAATGATCCGTCCATGACAAGGGAGAGATATTAGAAATCTCTACCCACGGAGCCTCCATGTCCATACTAAAGATCACATCAACGCCAGCACAATGTGTTGGCCCTGAGACTAATTGAGACAGGCCCATGGCTGTCATGGTAGTCCTGAACTCCCGAGCTGCACCTGTTGGAATATCACTGGCCTCGAAAGGGATGTTGAGATCCCCCAGGACAAGAAGCCTAGGGGACTCCAACACCAGCTCCGAGACCAGCTGTGTCAGCTCGGCCAGGGAGTCTGTTAGCGCACGGGGTGGCCGGTAGACCAACAGAATCCCCAGACTGTCTCTGGCCTTCAGGGATAGGTAAATACATTCGATGTGATCTGTTTTCCGGACTGGGATCCTGGTTAAGGAGAGGGTGTTTTTATAGATCAAGGCAACACCACCACCCCGCCCACCTAACCTGATCTGGTCCTTAACTGAGTACCCGGCTGGAAGGGTCTGGGCCCACACTGCATCGCTCTCAGGCCCCAGCCAGGTCTCAGTAATGCACGCCAGGTCACAGCTTTTATCCTGTAAAAGGTCATACATAATGTGGGTCTTATTTTTTATAGACCTGGCATTGCATAGGAGCAGCAACAGGGTTTGTGGTACGACTGGGCTGACCCTCAGGCCTCTTTGGTTAGGAAAGTGGAAGGAAGGAGAGATAGGTATCGCACATCGATCTCTCCTTCCCTTTAAACACCTATCCACATTCCTACCGCCATACCTCCCCTTGCTATTGTACTTGCTATTGCTATATTGTCATAAGTCCCCTTTGCCTCCACGCCGGACGCCGCCGCCGTTGCAGCCACCGCCGGGACTGTTCCTTCGCCGGGCGGCCTCCTCCCGGTGGTTTTTAGAGGTGCGCATCTGCGCACCGCCCCGGGAGAGCCGCCCTCGGACTCGGGGAATATCCCCACTGGGACCTGGACTGTTCTGGCTTGGCGAAGCTGCGTAGCTGCGCAACTGCGCAGCTCCCATCGGGCATGGGAGGGCGGAGTTAGCCGGGGAGCATGAGGATGTCTATGGTGGCTACCCTCTGCTCCATCAGTCGCCATAGAGGGTTGGGGGGAGGTTAGGGATACGGGGGATGCCTGGGCCGGGGTTGACATTTGGGAGGGCGGAGCTCCGATCGAGGTTGTGTGGGGCAGGGGGAGGTATGGCGGTGGGAGAAGGGACTTCCGTTCCAGGGGAAGGCGGGATAGATGCATCATATCTATCCCACCTTCCTTTCCCCCTCCCAACCTGAAGGACCTGAGGGTCTCTCCAACCGTGCCACAAACCCTGTCGCTGCTCCTGTGCAATGCCAGGTCTGTTAATAACAAGACCCACATCCTCCAGG
>NW_024820341.1:0-1877 GCF_019175285.1 Sceloporus undulatus | reverse complement strand
CTAGTCAAATTAGTTGATGAATTCGATGTTGCTTTTGCAGTGGTTTTCCTTGTGCCTACTACCATCTTTATAAATAATCAAATAGAAAGGATAAAGGAAAGAAAAAAGAAGAATAAGGTTGAATAAGTTAGTTTCTATTATTCAATGGAGTTTACCTATATACACGTTGGAAAGGGGGGGAGGGTAGAAAAGAGTTAGTTGGCTACAGAGTCTAAAATTCACCGATCCACTTCTTCAATTATGGGCTTATCTGTATTCTAGTCTTTAACCTTGTGGAGAGATTTCTAGTATCTAATATTTATCTAATGGTTAATTTTTAAATTGGTTCCTCTACCCGATAGTTCCTTGCCAGGTATGTTAATTATTATTTGGGGAGTGGGATCTCAATTAGTCAATTTCCAAAAAGTTAAATTTCAGATTTAAAAGAATTAATTCTCACCGTTGAGTGTCCAGAGCAGGTCCAAGTTTATTGTTTAACTATGAATTTAAATTTAATTAAGTATTCTCCACTCAGAAGGATGATCCTTTGTTGAATATATTGTGGAATTAACTATTAAGAATATTAAGGATTAATTTACTTTAATAATCAAAAATTCCTACTCAAATTTAGTATTATTATAACAGAACCTAAGGTTCACCTCCAGACAGATCTACTTGTAATCCTTAACAACCAATAAAGAAAAAACAAAGCCTTTCTGGTTTTGTATGGTAATAGTGAAAACACGCCCCTTTTTATACTATTTCGAATGGAGTTTTCCTACCTTTCCTCTAGACTCCGATATGCACAATACCCCCAAATCTACACCAAGGAATTATTGTCACTTGCTTTGCATAAATCACTTACTTGTTATCACAAGTTAGTCAATCCGATTTTCTCTTTCAGAACTGCTTGCTGATTGATGTAGGCGGCTGCCACACTGCAGAATTGATACACTTTGATATGGCTCACTCTTATGGAATCCTGAGATTTGTACATTATTGTGGCACCAGAGCTCTCTTACAGAGAAGGCTAAATATCTACAAATCCCAGAATTCCATAGCACTGAGCCATAACAGTCAAAGCAGTGTCAAACTTCAGATGCAGCCATAGTCACATGGAGGAGGGAGGCAGGATGTGAAACCTTTTCCTGCTTCTGTGACATGCTCAGGAACTTTCCTATTGGATTTATTTTCCCGTTTTCTCCACATTATCTATTGGATAATCAGTGACTATGATGCACATGAAAAGTTTTAGTGCTTTATTATTGGAACAGGGAGGACTGGATTACCCGAAAGCCTCCAGCAGTGATGATTCTCTTTTAAAAACACACTTTGTTTTGCCTCTAGCTTCCCTGCAAATCTGGATGGACTTCAACATGGCTGAAACAAATTCATAGAGGCTAGGGATATTAATGGTTGAGGAAGTCTAAATATCACCTCTCACATCAGGGGCAATCTTCCTTTATTGCTGGAAATGTGAGACAGGGAGACAGTGGCATTCATTACCTGTTTCATGGTTTACTCTAGGCCCCTGAGGTTAAAATGTTTGTCTAAATGGGTCTTTGGTCTGCTCCAACAAGAGTTATTATTTATTTATTATTTGCACACTCACCCACCCCATTATGTTCAATCCCCTGCCCTTCCTGTGGCCCTGCCTTGTTTTATATTTTGTAGCTGGTGCAGCCTGTAGTTAGTTCTAGAAACCTTAAATTGATCACTGGGCCCCACAGAGCTTGCCTAATCCTGCCCTGAGTCATATTGGCAAAAATCAATATCCTGAATTCAGCCTAGAAAACAGCTGACAACCCATGCAAATCTTTCAGCATTGCAGTTACAGAGTCATGAAACAATACACCAGGCAGCAGCCTAACTACTGCATTTTGCATGAATCTGAAGTT
>NW_024820340.1:0-1877 GCF_019175285.1 Sceloporus undulatus | reverse complement strand
ACCACTATTAGGAGGGTAAAAACAAGACATGGGTGCTTCTACCTTTTTACAGCTGATTCAGAAATAATCCAGTTCTAAAGTGTGTTAATTCTTCTGGTGCAATCCTATGGAATCCTTGGATTTGAAGTTTGTTGTGGCATGAGAGCTCTCTGGCATAGAAGGCTAAATGTCCAAAGGTAAAATCCCAGGATTCCATAGCACTGAGCGGTTAAAGAGGTGTCAAAGTGTTTTATTTCTATAGTGCGGATGCACCCTTCTTGGGAAAGGGACTGATGATGGGGAAAAGCATCGGGGAACTATGGAAGTTTCAGCAGATTATTTATTTATTTATTTATGATGCACTCATTTCACATCTATCTATGGGGACATAACCAGGGCCCTCTCCAATTCCCCATCCCCTAATTCCCCACCACTCTAAGAAGGCATGGAGTATCTGTTGTGTAGGGGAGCTGCAGTGAATCTATGCTAGGTCCAGTGGGCTTTGTTTGGTGGAGAAGGAGGAAGGTTATACCCACCTCTCCGTTGGCCCAAAGGAGGCATATGTCACCTGCGTATGTCACCAGCAGGATGCTGTTCTCTGTGTCTTTGAGTGCTGCTGGGTTTCTTGCCAAGCCAATCCTAACCCTGGGCCCTTTTCTCAAGACCTTCATCTCGGCCTCCTTGTACCCGGCTTTGGGGCCTCTATTCCTGGAAGTGACCAAGTGCAAGACCACCAGGACCCGCTGCCCACCTGATGGCTGACACAGAGGCCAAGCGGAGGGAGTTGGGCTCCAACAGAAAGAGGATGCCGAGGTACAACAGCTCTTTGGTGAGTCACTATCCTAATAACTTCAACTGTGTCACTTCTGGGCCAGTTTATGAAAGGAAGCAAATAAAATACTGTCTGAGTTTGGCAGAGACAGTCCTGGTTAATCCTCTGTCACCCCACTTTTCCAGAGAACTTTAAAAATGTCCCGGTTGCTCTCTCTTCCTCCCATTTCCCCCCTTCTCAGCTCACTTCAGTTCCTGAGTGCCATTGAGTTTGCAGCCCATCAACTCAAAAGGAGGGAGAGGAGAGGAAAGAAGGAGTATATGGCCCTTCCCAGGAGGCTGAAGCAAAAGGAAACTCCTGTGCCCTTCCTAGCTTGTGTGATTTTCCTCATAAACAACTTTGGCCATCTTCACTGCTTTCTCGGTTGCTTGTCCACATGTGTCTTGCTTTTCCAATCTGTGAAATGTTGGGGGCTATGGGAAAAAATCTCTGGATCTAAATATGGGGTGGGCCCAGTGGCCCTCAAGCCCAGAGTACTCCCCAGAACTGTTATTTAAAATGACGTTTGCCTCTCAAATGTGGCAAGAAATGTCTAAATGCACCATAATTCTTTGGTGGCTAAATGTATTGTATGTGTTGGGATAGTTAGTATCCTAATCCATCATCAATATCCCATGGCCTAAATTATATTGTGTATTATACTGAAAAGATTTAAGACAAACTGGATTTCAAAGGCAGTAGCTTTTTTCTTGCTGACAGAATTTACAGTTTATTTCCTGGACTGAATTCTGAAGTGAAGAAATAATATTTGGATGCACCATGTGCTTTCCTCCCCTTTTTCCTTAGACACTCTCTGGATGAGGGCTGTTTTCTGTTGCAGGTGACCTTTGCGGATGTGGCGGTATATTTCACTGAGGATGAATGGAAACTGTTGACGAAGAAGCAGAGACTTATGTACAATCATATAATGATGGAGAATTATGAGAATGTGGCCTCTGTGGGTAAGGAACTGTAATCCACTAGCATTATAGAATCATAGAGTTGGAATAGACCACAAGGGCCATCAGGTTCAACCCTCATCTGCCATGCAGGAATACACACTCCAAGCATCATCTAGCCTTTGTTT
>NW_024820339.1:0-1877 GCF_019175285.1 Sceloporus undulatus | reverse complement strand
TGCCGCCGCCGCTGGTTGCTGCATCCGGGAACTGCAGCAGCCAAACCGCGCAGTTCCCGGATGCAGCGAAGAAGCGCCAAAATGGGGCTTCTTCTTGCTCCCTGGATGGGATGCCGCGAGGCACTACTTGCGCACTTGCGGCGTCACATCCAGGGCACGACGTACGGACGCTATGCGTCCGATACGTCAAAATGGCGGTGCCCATGTGTATAGGGTGCCGCCATTATTACACTCCCGTCACGTGCTAGGGGTGAGGCCGGTATGGACGCTAGGTCCTCAGCCAACCCCTAGCACATGACGGGGGCGCCGCAAAGGCCCGTTTGTAATGAGCCTTTGTTAAGTTATTTGGCATTGTTTTCCTTTGTTTCATCCTTTAGATCCTTTATTACAGGCCCCTAAGTTTTACCCTCAACTTATCCACGGGTCATACCATGGATAAGTCATTTTAAAGCCCTACATGGCTCAGGCCCGAGTTACTTAAGGGAACGCCTCTCCCTACACAATCCGCCCCGCACACTTAGAACCTCAGGGAAGAAACTGCTGGAATACAAAAAAACCAGATTGGTCACTACTTCCCAAAAGGCATTCACAGCCGCAGTCCCAAAATGATGGAACAACTTGCCAGAAGAGATCCGTCTCATTACATCATTAGAAGCCTTTAAGAAGGCATTAAAGACGGATCTCTTCCAGCGGGCATATCCACCTGACCTGCTATAGTGAAGATTCCCACCCCGATTTGATTATATAGAAAACAGATGAATCAGGCTCATTGTTTCCCCTACTGTAACACCACTGGCTGACTAGCATTGACTAGTATTGTATTGTATTGCATTTTACTGTATATTGTGGTTATATAATGGTGTTTTTAATCTGTTGTGTATTTTGTAAACTGTATTGTTGATATTGATGGGATTCCGCCTCGATCCGCAGGGAGAGACGGGAAATAGAAAAAATAAAAATTATTATTATTATTATTATTATTATTATTATTATTATACCAAAATCCATAATTTTGGCCCCAAAACCTGCCCTCAACTTATATATGAGTTCGATTTATCGTCAAGTATATACAGTATACAAGGACATGTTTGCTGATCTAGTTGCAGTGCTGGGCAAGAAAACGACAGTACTGAGCTGTGTGTAGCTTTTTGGACAGGCATCCAAGCACAACTGAACTTCCTGTACCTTGCCAGCCATCTGTATCCAAATAAATTTTTCAGTACATAAAATATCCTGCAATCGCTTGCTTTTGGTGCATGGGGATTCACTTACCGTGCTTGAAATAAGGACTCATGGTGGCCCCTTCTATGGTGACAGTTAGGAATCCCATGGAAGACTTCTCTGGCACTATGATGTATAAGAGACCGCCCCACAAGCTGGAGATTTCCACTCTCTGACTTTTAACTTCAAATCGTCTTACCACCACTGGAGGACGGTTCAGCTCATCAGCATTGCTCAGGTTGTCAGAATGGCAGCCAATCTGTACCTGGAAATAAAGGATATGAGATTTAAAAGACAGATTGAAGCATGGTTCCTCGTCCCTTTAGACCAAGAGATTATCAGCTAAATCTGTATCTGGAGGTTGCTCTCATCACTTTCTAGTCGACTACGCTCCCAGCTCATGAACCAAAGTATAGTCCAAGCAGACAGAGATAGCATCAACATTCTGCTTAAGTGCTCTTAAGTATTGGAATCTTGGGTTATTTTTATGGGAGAATGAGTAGTCTCTCTGTTATCCTTTTTCAGCTATATTGTTATGTGCAGTAAGAGATATGTGAATATACATTCCCAGTTTCTTTGCTCTTGGCATTACAGAAACATTTTGCAATACCCAAAGCTTTATACTTTACTACCTTTATGCTTTACAAATATGCTTA
>NW_024820338.1:892-1877 GCF_019175285.1 Sceloporus undulatus | reverse complement strand
CACACTCTCTCAGCCTCAGGGGAAGGCCATGGCAAGCCTTCCCTGAACACGTCTCTATCTTGCCAAGAAAGAGAGGAAGTCTCGCCTCCAAACCCTCAGAGAGGGGATCTTGTGAATGCTGAAAGACTATGACAGTTCACTAGGTCTTTTGGGGCGTAGAGACCAGCATCCTTAGCCGGCATGAGGGCGAAAATGGCGTCTGCAGAGCGCACTCCCTGACTCTTCCCGCATGTGACGCTGCACACTGCACCACATCACAGGTGACGTCATGGCGTTCCTCTGGCAGTACATCCAGATGACACAGTGCCAAAGGAGTGCAGAAAAGCCACACCGTTGGCGGATATGGCACTTTTTCCACAGCGCAGAAAGGAGCTCCTTTTTGTACCATGGAAAAGTCACATCAGGACCATGGCGTAACCTTATCATAGTGCAAAAAGGAGCTGCAAAAAGCCGCATGTTTGCCGTGGCCCTGATCTGGCGCTAAAAGGGGAGGCCTGTACATCCCCTTAATTTCCAGAAAATGGGCTAGGACTATAGTCCTAAGATTGGCCCCAGCCTTCATCACTCCCAAAGATGTCAATAGGAGGAGGGCTGGGTGGGACTCATGTGTCTGATTGATATTAATGGGTCTATTTTTTATTGTTTTCTTCCAATAATCTACATAAAATAATAATGTATAGATAGACAGCAATAACAACAGCAACAACCCAAAAACAACCATAGCAACTGCAATATTTAAATGTCTATATTTAATGTTTCCCATTGCCTTCTCCTAAGACTGAGAGAGTGTGACTTGTCCAGTCACCCAGAGAGTTTCTATGTTGGAGCTGAGATTCAAACCCTGATCTCCATAGTCGTAGTTCCACTATGCTCAAACCACTAGGGCACACTGGCTCCTATATCATGGACATTGTTTCACTGGGCCATTGTATGTCATGGACTGGGCCCAGCTTCCTGATCCATGGAGGTCATTTTCGAAGCCCCC
>NW_024820338.1:0-792 GCF_019175285.1 Sceloporus undulatus | reverse complement strand
TTCCCAGAGGCTCAGGCAAAAGCAAACAGCTGCAGCCTCTCCTAGTTTGCCTCTTCTTCCTCAGAAAGAACCTTGTAGTCTTGATCATATTCTGAGATTGTTTGGTCCCAGCCTCCCTTTGATTCTCTTGGATCCCTCTCCAAAATCTCATGGCCCACAGAGACTCCCAAGAGGAGAGGAGGCCTGGCAGCCGGAGAAGAGGGGAGGAGGAGGGGGCTTCCTTGCTTCCAGTCCCCAAAGCTGCCTCCCTACAGAAGACCCTCCAGACCCTCATCCTTGGCTCCAAAATGGGGGCTCTTCCCCTCAGCCATCCTTCTCACAGAAGAACCAAATTTGGGGGTCCCCCATCGCCATCTCTAGGACCCCACCTTCCCTTCCCTGCCAAGGAAACCCAGAAGGACCCTTTCTTCTTCTTCCTAAACAGCCAACAGCCAAAGCCACCAGCCTTCTAGAACCCTATTCAGGCTCCAAGCCAACCACCAGCCTTCCCCAGAATTCCACACTCTCACTCCTCCCAGCGGAGGAGACCAGAGACGGAGCAATGAGTGCAAACTCCAGGAAAAGAGAGTTTATTTTCCTAAACTTGTAATTCCAGTTGTGTCCCTTTATGAGGGAGAATGGGATATTATTATTATTATTATTATTATTATCATCAACAACAATTGTGATAGTTTCTTGTTCCTGAAACCAAAGAGCCTTATGAAATCTCAAAGACTGTGTTTATCACATGGAGGTTTTTGCAGCGCTTTGCAGCTCAGATCCGAAGCCACTGCAGGTCCAACAATGCGAATT
>NW_024820337.1:0-1878 GCF_019175285.1 Sceloporus undulatus | reverse complement strand
CATTTTGCCATGCAGGAAGACACAACCAAAGCACCCCCACATCTAGCTGACCCCATGTTTTGTCCCCTGCCCTACGGCTTTTTGCTGTGCGCCTTTGCGGAAGAGGCGAAGACACAGGAGCTCGGGTTTTCCTTGATGCCAGATTTTGAATTTCTTGGTTAAGAACAACGGAAAGTGTATTTGTGTGTGTGTGTGTGTGTGTGCACAAACACCCATGGAGGTAGTTAATTAAAAAGCTAGAGAGCTCTTATGTAGACCTCCGGGGTTTGCTTGGAAAAGCGTTTCGTTGCCAAATTGATCAAGGCTGCTGTCTGTTTAATTCCTCTCCCTCCCGGTGCTATAATTTGTACATGAATGTGTAGGTTGTGGTCACCAGCACTTCCAGCAGATGACTCACTGGCTCTCCCTGCCTCCTTCATTTGAGCTTATAGATGAGGAGAGCGGCTTCTCTTCCCAGTGATCCTTAGACTTTCTTCCCCCAGAGACTGTCTGTCCCGGCAACACAGCGGCCAGGTCAGTGGGGTGGAGAATCCAGTCCAGCTTTTGGCTAGCTTGAAAAAGAGGTCCCCAAGGGCTGCATCTCCACTGCAGACATCGTCCATAGAATCGTAGAGTGGGAGGAGACCACAAGGGCCATACAGTCCAATCCCTTGCCATGCAGGAACTCTCAGTCAAAGCATCCCGACAGATGCCCATCCAGCCTCTGCTTGAAGACCTCCGAAGAAAGAGACTCCATTCTCTGAAGGAGTGTGTTCTACTGTCAAGCAGCCCTTATTGTCAAAAATTGCCTCCCAATATTGAGGTGGAATCTCTTTTCCCATCGTTTGCATCCATTGCTCCATGTCCTGTTCTCTGGAGCAGCAGAAAACAAGCTCTCCCTATCTCCATCTATTAGTCTCTGGAGCAGCAGAAAATAAGCTTTCTCCCTCCTCCATGTGATATTCCTTCAAATATTTAAATAAGGCTATCATATCACCTCTTAACCTTCTCTTCTCCAGGCTAAACATCCAAGTTGTTGATGCCCAGGTTGTTTATGTTTTGTGATGTGCCTTCACGTCGTTTCCGACTTATGGTGACCCCCAAGGCGAACCTATCATGGGGTTCTCTTGACAAGATTTGTTCAGAGGAGGTTTGCCATTGCCTTCCCGTGAGGCTGAGAGAGTGCGACGTGTCCAGGGTCACCCATGGTTTCCATGGCCGAACTGGGAAGCGAACCCTGGTCTCCAGAGCTCAAACCACTGCGCCATGCTGGGTCTCCAAAAGAGAGGCTGGCCACCAGGTTGACACAAAGAGAGGTTGACAATCCAGGTTGACACCGCTTTAATTGCCATGACTTGATGATGTGGAGTTCTGAGGACTGTAGTTTGTTGTGGCACCAGAGCACCCTGACACAAACTTGAGTTCCCAGAAGTCCATAGCTTTGAGCCATGGCAGTTAATGTAGTATCACCCTGCATTATTTTTGCAGTGCCGACGCAGCCAAGAAACACTTATAACTAGGATGCAACACCTTGGAAGGCTCTTTTCTAGATGCCAGGGTTTACACCTGGCTTTTGAAACCAGGTTCAAGCCCAGGGTAGATTCATTGCCCCACTGAGATGGGAGCCATCCACCACCACCATCTTAATCCAGGCAATGCAGGGGAGAACATGTACCCCTCTGTTTATCATTGGAGTGCAATTCCCATCAGCCCTAACCAGAAGAATTGAGATCATAGGAACAGAATTATAGAGTTGGAAGAGAGCCCCAAGGACCATCCAGTCTAACCCCATTCTGCCATGCAGGAAGACACAATCTAAGCTCTCCAGACAGAAGAAGAGACTCCACCATTCATTGAGGAACCATCTTTCATCAAGAAGTTCTTCCTCATGTTTAGGTG
>NW_024820336.1:0-1878 GCF_019175285.1 Sceloporus undulatus | reverse complement strand
TATACCACTTAAGCTAAAAATTCAAATTCAAAATCAATTGAAATAAAAACCAAATAAAAACCATTTAAAAGTAGTTAAGCCTCCAAAGGCTTTTGTTCTGATTTAGCACTAAAGTGACAACAATGTAAGCACCAATCAGGCCTCTGTGCAGAGGATATTCCTTAATTGGTGTGCCACCTCAGAGAAATGTGTGATGTGATGACCACAGAAGCCACTAAAATGCTTATTGCATCCATTCTGGGCACCACAGTTCAAGGAGGCTGTTGACAATCTGGTATATGTTTAGAAGAGCTTGACCAAGATGGTAAAAAATCTGGTAACCAGGTCTTATTGGAGAAACTGATGGTAACAGCATCTTGTGTAATGATGTCATAATGAGTTTTGGCACTGGCTGTGCAAGCTCATCTTCAAGGATGAGAGCAGGGTTTCCACAAATGGTTAAAGCTTTTTACAAGCTGAATTGCATTCAACTCTTTATATTAAACATTCTGTACCATTTTATTTGTACTGTTACAATATAAAACTAGGATGACTAAAATGAGGCTGCCAACTTTGACCACAGCATGAGAAGGCATGACTCAACAGAAAAAGCAATAATGCTAGGAAAGGTGGAAGGCAGTAGAAGAAAGGAAGGCCACAGATCAGATGGTTAGACTGAATGGGGGAGGGGGGGGCGAGGGCATAGGCCTGAATATGCAGGATCTGAGCAGAGTGATTGAAGATAGGGGTTCCTGGAGATGTCTCTTTCACAGGGTTGCCATGAATCAAAGTTGACTGAAAGGCAATTAACAACAAACAACAATATTGCTCACGCCAATCATCTTTTTTCCCTTCTCTTGATGAAAGTTAAATATAAATTCTTAAGATTAATTCCATTCATAATTTGTTTCCAGCAGATCCATGGGGCTGCCTCTTATGGCTGTTTCCAAGGCTGTGCAACATACCTTGGAATGCAGGTCAAAGGGGAATACTAGTCCTCCCTAGAAAATAGGTTATGGTTCAGCTATGTTAATGTTGGCTATGTTCTTTATAAGATAAAATATATATTTCACAACTATGTGAGGTTTATGTGGTATGTTGAAACTCTTTGTGGAATGTAGAAATGCTCCACTGATGCAATAAAGAAAACTGATACATATAAAATGTTTAGATATGAATGTGAAATCTATATGATTTTGGACAATGATAGTGTAACATTTATCGAAGAATGTACATTGATGTTTTAAAGCCTGTATAAGAATGTGCCTAGACAATGGGAGCAAGATGAATGAATACAGTGAAAGTCTTTGTTTAATAAATAGCAAAAAGGATTACAAAGCTATCTTCTTATTCTCACATCATAAAACATCATGAAATTTAAACTATTAAGAGAGTCTTGTAGGGAGTTCTGATATTAACCTGCCTGCCATATAATACTGCTGTTTACAAATTTAGCAGCCAAGATGTCCAAAATGACAAACAAAAAGAATCATAGAATCATAGAATCATAGAATCATAGAATTGGAAGAGACCACTAGGGCCATCCAGTCCAACCCCCTGCCATGCAGGAAATCCAAATCAAAGCATCCCTGACAGATGGCCATCCAGCCTCTGTTTAAAGACCTCCAAGGGAGGAGACTCTATCACCCTCCAAGGGAGTGCATTCCACTGTCGACCAGCCCTTACTGTCAGGAAGTTCCTCCTAATGTTCAGGTGGAATCTCTTTTCCTGTAGCTTGCATCCATTGTTCCGGGTTCTGTTCTCTGGAGCACCAGAAAACAAGCTTGCTCCCTCCTCAATATGACATCCTTTCAAATATTTAAACAGGGCTATCATATCACCTCTTAACCTTCTTTTCTCCAGGCTAAACATCCCCAGCTCCCTAAGTCGTTCCTCATG
>NW_024820335.1:770-1878 GCF_019175285.1 Sceloporus undulatus | reverse complement strand
ATAATAATAATAATAATAATAATAATAATAATAATAATAATAATAATTATTATTATTATTATTATTATTATTATTATTATTATTATTTTATTTATATACCACCTTTCCAGCAGATCAAGGTGGTTTACTAAACTGCATAAACAATTACGTAACACATACACAACTAAAAAATCATCCCCTTACCTTAACTAAATACAGTTAAATTAATCAAATTACAGTTAACATCAAAATACAGTTACATTAATTACATTAAAATATATTAAAATATACCCTTCCCTACCAGCCAAACCGACTGGCCCTTGCCCTTGCCCTTGCCCTCCCCCCAAGGTGGCTCTCTCAAACGGGCAACTCCCCCCCTTTGGTGTTGCCCCCTTCAGCGGCGAGCCCGCTGCAGCAAGCACCCAGCCTTTATCCCCTTCCCAAGGGGAACAGGTGTTCCTGGCTCGGTACCTGGGGCTTGGTCCTGGCAAGAAGCAGTCTGAGGCCAGAAGTCCACCAGGTGAGATGGAGCATGCAGGTAGCAAGCAGCAAGTCCACACAGCATCAGGAGGTACTACACATCTCTTTCCTAGGGTAGTGGGGTGGCCTGTTCTCTCCTCTTCCTCCACTTTGTGCTGCGCCTTCCCGTCAGGCTGAGAGCTTGTGATTTGCTCATGATCACACAGTAGGTTTCATCAAATCCTCCAGAACCATAGTCCAACACCCAAACTATTATGCCACTCTGGATCTCTGAAAGAAAATAAGACACATTTACCAATTAATTAGTTCAAACTACCAATTGATCTTGAGTCTCACTACTATAGAAGCTATATGTAAAGATATCTTGTGACACCTTGAAGACTAACTGAAAGAAAGAAGTTGACAGCATGAGCTTTCATAGACTTCAGTCTACTTCTTCAGATACATTTGGGAAGTAGACTGAAGTCTATGAAAGCTCATGCAAAGATACTCCTAGACCACCTTTTGGAGGACTACGGAGAGGCGATTCGTGCAGCTAAGAATTCGTTCTATGCTGCACGTGTCGCGTCCGCGGAGTCGCGTCCGGCAGAGTTGTTCAGGGTAGTGAGGGAGCTAACTCAGCTCCCTCCTGCCCCGAACCAGATCCTTG
>NW_024820335.1:0-670 GCF_019175285.1 Sceloporus undulatus | reverse complement strand
GTCTAGGAGTATCTTTGCATGAGCTTTCATAGACTTCAGTCTACTTCCCAAATGTATCTGAAGAAGTAGACTGAAGTCTATGAAAGCTCATGCAAAGATACTCCTAGACCACCTTTTGGAGGACTACGGAGAGGCGATTCGTGCAGCTAAGAATTCGTTCTATGCTGCACGTGTCGCGTCCGCGGAGTCGCGTCCGGCAGAGTTGTTCAGGGTAGTGAGGGAGCTAACTCAGCTCCCTCCTGCCCCGAACCAGATCCTTGAACTTTCTAAGGCCTGCTGCGACCAATTTAACAACTTCTTCGCGGATAAAATCTCTCGGATAAGCGAAGGTCTTGAGGCCATCCTTAGAGCAGAACCTAGAGTAGAGGTATCCAGGGCATCCGTGAACTTGGTTAGACTGGATCAGTTTGAGTCTTTCAGTACCGAGGATGTGGACAAGATCCTTGGAAGTGTTAGGAAGACAACATGCTCTCTTGATCCCTGTCCCTCATGGCTAGCGGCACAGGGGCCCCCAGCTGTAACCTTGTTGTTACAGTTGATTATTAACACCTCATTGAGGGATGGGCAATTTCCAACAAACTTGAAATTGGCCATAGTAAAACCTCTATTAAAAAAGCCCTCCCTCGACCCCCTGTTGCATAACAATTATCGGCCAATCTCGCTATTGCCA
>NW_024820334.1:0-1878 GCF_019175285.1 Sceloporus undulatus | reverse complement strand
AGTCGGTCTATAACAGGGGTAGGCAACCTGTGGCCCGTGGGCCGGATACAGCCCGGCAAGGCCTTGGGACCCTCCCCAGCCCAGTCCTGCCGCCGATTGCCGCCGGGGCCTTTGGGGGGCAATTGTCTATAGAAGCCTCAGAAACATGCATTTATATTAACATTTTTAAAAAAATCAGCAAATTTTTTCACGTGTCCTCCAATTTTTTTTTTAAAAAAAGTGTCTTCCATTTGAAAATTTTGTCCTACATTTGTCCTGGTTTATTTATATATTTAATTTTTTTTAAAAAAATTAATTTTTAATTTTTTGGCTTCGGACCCCCCGTTGTCTGAGGGACAGCAACCCGGCCCCCGGCTCAAAAAGGTTGCCTACCCCTGGTCTATAAGCTGCTCATTTGTTATTTTGATTAAACCTCTTAACTTAAGGCATTTCTCCCTGTATCTGATTTCTTGAACTAGGATTCTTTTGGAGTCCACCTCCTGGTCTTTACTTATGTTCCTTCATTATGTCTGTTTCTGCTTTCATTTTATGTATTTCTTTGGCTAAATTGTCTAGTTTTGCATTCAATCTGCTTACTTCTTTTTATAGATCTGTTTTCTCGTTTCCTTCAGTTCATCCCTTATTTCTTTTTTAAAGTTCTCTTTAAATTCTCTTAATTCTTGCAATATAATTGCACTTATATCTACTTGTTTATTGATGAGTTCAATAGAGCATCTTCTTTAGTTAGATGTTGTTTGCGCCAATTTAGCTCTGGTTGCCATTTCTTTGTTTTCCATTATTGTCTTTTCTTTTTTTGATTTTGGCATAAACATTTGAGTTTGTTATAATTATGTTCTAATTATAGATAATGAGACTATGACTCAAAACAATTAAACACTAAACTAGAATATATTATCCTATTATAACAGTTTCGTAATTCAATAGTTATCAGAAAGCAAAGCAAACCAAATTAGGGTTTAAAAAGAACACAAGACTATTATTTTCTAGGTATATTGTAAAGACAGTATATATCCTAATAGACTTTAAATGATTTTCAGCATGACTTTCAGCTTATAATAACCTTCCTAAGTATACATCTACTTGAACATATATATCTTGACACCTGTACAGTTATACAGTGTGCCCGTGCCATGCTCCACCACATGCAGGCACCCCATTATTTCCTATGGGGCTCGAGCATAGGCGGATTTTCCCTTCCATGTAAGGAGAGGGCCCACTATATATGTATATATGCATACACTGGAAGCCACACAGGAAAAAGTCCTGGCTCGCCCTGGAAGAAGCCATGGGGCGTGCGCCCGCGCCGCACCACAAGCTCCAGAATATGTGAGATTTCCCTTACGCGGGGGGTTGGGTGGGTGGGTGGGTCTGGAACAAATCCCCTGCATAAAGGAAGGGCCCACTGTATATCCTTACCCTGATTTCAAATTGCAAATTCTTCCCTTCTAAGCAAATACCATAGAAACACTGTACAATAAATATAAACACGTAAAAGAAATAGAAAATGCCATCTATGATTTCAACTTAATTATCAATTAAGTCCCTTAATTATTTAAACTACACAGTTGTGCACAGTTATAAACTTAGATTGTATATAGCCAATCTTACAGTTTCCCCCCTTAAGCTTCCCACCTAGCTTTGTCTCAATCTTTGTCTAACCCTAACACTTTTCTTATCTTTCTTTCTTCTTGATAGAACAAAGAGAGTTTCTAATTATTTTCTTTATTTGTCATCTGAGTTATCTCCAAAGTTTTTCCCATATAAATTTTTTCCTTTAAGGAAAGCTGATCTTGCAACTAATTTGATTTGATAATGACACTCCAGGCTATCGTTCTTTCAAAAATGTCTTTTACAGTTCTAATGATCTTTTATCATCTT
>NW_024820333.1:0-1878 GCF_019175285.1 Sceloporus undulatus | reverse complement strand
TAGCACACTCTCAGCCTCAGAAAAACCTGTGATAGGATGAGGGTTGCCATGAATTAGAAACCACTTGAAGGCGCACAACAACAACAACAACAACATAATATTATTATTATAAATAATAATAGCAAAATTTTATTTATGTTTCCCCGCTTCTCCCGGTTGGATCGAAGCAGGGTTACAAACTAAGTAAAAACACAGTATATGCACTAAAATTCTCTTACATTAAAATATCCAACATGTAATTATCAATTAACTATTAACAATTAACAATACAATCAGTAAATAGCACAGCGTCTCATTCAAGGGGGTAGTCGGTTGGTATATTATATCGTATCAGGATACGCTTGGTGAAAAAGCTCGGTTGTAAGTGCTTTCCTAAATACCTCCAGTGATGTCTCCGAGCGGATGTCCTCAGGGAGGCTGCGCCACGACCTCGGAGCCCTTTTAGAGAGGGCTCTTTGGGAGGTGAAAACATATTTGGAATTTCCAATAAGTTCTTGTCCAATGTTCTTATATTATTATGTTATATAATAATATAAATGTACCGTAAAGATGAGAGCCAGTGTAGGACCAGGGTTGACTTTATTTATTTACCAAATTTGTATCCTGCCTTTCTCCCAAAAAGGGTTTCAGGTTACACTCTCTCAGCCTCAGAAGAAGCCAACGCAAACCTCCTCTGGTGAAATTTTGCCCTTCAGACCCTTAAATAGGTTCATCTTATAAGTTTATCACACTGGGGTTAATTTCAGCATGAAAGAGAGATTAAAGTGCATTTAAAGCATCTCGCAAATAAAGTGAATTGCGAGGAATTGCACGAATGATTATCACCCGCAATTGCGCAAATAAAGTGATATTGGAAATGCATTGTCGCTGAAATCCTGAAAGTAAAAAGATGCGCATTAATGCATCTTCATGACCACTTTAATGGCAGGTTTTGTGCGACGTTGTGTGAAATTGTTTCACTTAATTACACAATTTTCCCAAGATATTCACAGGACAAACTCCCATTTCTTCCGAGTGATAAACTCCTCAGGGACACCGTAAGTCGGAATTAACTTGAAGACATGCAACAACATCATTACTATGATTACTACAATATACAATGCAGTATGGTATAATATTATACTAATTTAATTGAAATTAAACGTTATTTTATCCGCTTGTATTCATTTACAGTATTTTGCACATGTATGCATTCATTCCAGGGTGAGAAGAGAAGCCAAGAGGAACAAGAGGTGTTTCCCCTCAAACTCTTCCAAGTTTGTGAAAGACCACCGCCGGAAAAGTCCTCTGTGTCTGCGTGGACATGATTCGAATCATTAACTGACTTGCAGGAACTGACTCTTGCGCTGCCTGTCCTTTTGGCCAATGCTTGAGGCTTTGAGTAAAAAGGTAAATCCTGTCCCTTGCTTTACTGCTTTCTACATAGAATCATAGTCTTGGCCGTGGAGCACCTATAATGATAGGATGCAGCACATTTTTGGGTCACCTGTCCAAAGAAAGACAAGAAGTCGTAAGCACCAGAACAGCCCAGGTCCAAAAGCAGTGTTCACTCCTCTTTGCCCCAATTCTGCTTGTTTGGAAGCAGAGCTCTGGATGGTGTCATAGTAGCCAGATGACCAGATGCCTTTCTTTTCCAAGACATGCCCCATAGATTTTGTGGGTTTTTCGGACTATGTGGTCATGTTCTAGAAGAGTTCATGCCTGACGTTTCGCCTGCAGCTGTGGCTGGCATCTTCAGAGCAAGGCATTCTCTGAAGATGCCAAAGCCAGAGATGCTGGCAAAATGTCAGGAATGAACTTTTCTAGAACATGGCCACATAGTCCGAAAAACCCACAAAAATCTATGGATGCCAGCCATGAAAGCCTTCGACTTCACAT
>NW_024820332.1:0-1878 GCF_019175285.1 Sceloporus undulatus | reverse complement strand
GGGGGGGGGGGCATCTTGACGTAAGTGACACACATCATGTAGACATCACTGTGCATTGCTTACATCAGGTGCGGCTCGGTTGTTCATGGAATCCATGACAGCCATGGGCCTGTCCCACTTGGTTTCAGGGCCAACACACTGTGCTGGTAACACACTCGATGTTGTCTTCAGTACGGTCCGAGAACGTCCGTGGGTGGGAATTAATGCCATCTCCCCCCTGTCATGGACGGACCATTTCCTAGTCAAGATAAGACTGGATGCCACTATCCAAAAAAAAGCCCCGGGGGTGGTGGACCTATTATAATGGTCCGCCCTCGAAGGCTGATGGAACCCAAAAGGTTCCAAGATGCCTTAGAGGGTATTGTGTTTGGGAACGATGGTGATACTGTCGAAACCCTGGTTGACAACTGGGATAGTAATTTATCTGGGGCTATAGACACTATCGCTCCCGAGCGTCCTTGCCGGCCTGCTCCAAAGAAAAGACCCTGGTATACAGAAGATCTTCGCCAGATGAAGCGGGCTGCGCAACGGCTAGAGCGCTATTGGCGGAAACATCAGAAATTATCTGACAGAACACTCCATGAGAACTTGTTGCGTTCCTACGGAGTGGCAGTCAGTGCAGCCAAGGATGCGTACTGTGCTGCACGGATTGCGTCAGCAGAGTCTCGTCCGTCAGAGCTGTTCAGGGTGGTCAGGGAACTAACTCAAACCCCCAGAACCCTTTGCTTGAACCAACTATTGCCTGCTGTGACGCTTTTAACAACTTCTTTGCTGATAAAGTCTCTCAGGTAAGGGCTGATCTTGACGCCAATTTTCGAGCAGAACCTTTAGTAGAGGTATCCAACACCTCTGGTAACAAGGTTATTCTGGATCAATTCGAGTTTGTGAGTACCGAGGACGTAGACAAGCTCCTTGGATGCATGAAAAAGACGACTTGCCCTCTTGACCCTTGCCCTTCTTGGTTGACCGTACAGGGAGGAGATGTTATAACATCTGCTCTCCACCAAATAATAAATACATCTCTTCGGGAAGGTATTGTACCAACATCTTTGAAACAGGCAATAGTAAGTCATTTGCTGAAGAAACCTTCCCTTGATCCCCTATCCATGAGCAATTATAGACCTGTCTCCTTGTTACCATTTTTGGGCAAGGTGATTGAGAGGGCAGTCGCTTTTCAGCTCCAGGTGGTCTTGGATGAAACCAATTATCTTGACCCATTTCAAACTGGTTTCAGGGCGGGCTACGGAGTTGAGACTGCCATGGTCGCCTTAGTCGATGACCTCCGTCTGGCCACCGACAGAGGAGATATAACTCTGTTGGTGCTCTTGGACATCTCAGCAGCCTTCGATACCATCGACCATGGTATCCTTCTGGAACGCCTGGGAGAATTAGGTATCGGGGGCACTGTGCTCCAGTGGTTCCGGTCCTATTTCTCGGGAAGGTTCCAGATGGTGAGGCTGGGGAACAGCTGCTCTTGAAAAAGAGAGCTTACATCGGGTGTCCCTCAAGGCGCCATTCTGTCCCCCATGCTATTTAATATTTACATGAAGCCGCTGGGAGAGATCATCCAGAGCCATGGAGCTCGGTGTTATCAGTACGCTGATGACACCCAGATCTATCTCTCCATGTCTCCAACTGACACAGTGACTAAGGATTGCATCTCTCCTCTGGATGCCTGCCTGGGGTCAGTAATGGGTTGGATGAGGAAAAACAAATTCAGATTGAATCCAGAGAAAACAGAGGTACTCATGATAGGTTCGCCTGGCCCGGGCAGGGAAATTTGTCATCCTGTCCTTGATGGGATTAAACTTCCCCTGAAGGACAAAGTACAGTGGTACCCCGGGATACGAATGCGCCGCCTTACGAAATTTCCGGGTT
>NW_024820331.1:0-1878 GCF_019175285.1 Sceloporus undulatus | reverse complement strand
AACAGTGGTTTAGTTGGGGTTCCACTCTGTGCGAAGGATTTTCCTACTGAGGATAGAGCAAGCTTGTTTTCTGCTACCCCAGAGAATAGGACCTGAACCAATGAATTCAATCTACAAGAAAAGAGATTCCACTTAAACATTAGGAAGGAAGTTCCTAATGAAAAGAGCCGTGGGACAGTGGAATATGCTGCCTCCGAAAGTGGTGGAGTCTCCTCCTTTGGAGGTCTTTAAACAGGGGCCGAATGGCCATCTGCTGGGAATGCTTTGACTGAGAGTTCTTGCATGGCAGGGGGTGGACTGGAAGGCCCTTGTGGTCTCTTCCAACTCTATGATTCTCTGAAAGCTCAGGACACATCATGCCTACCATCCTGGTCGTTTTTTTCATTTTACAGCTCAACTGGCCTTTCACAGAACTGTGTGCTGAGGAAACAGGAAAAAACCCCGTGAACCATCAAATTATCATCCATCTCTACCAGCCTCTGGGGTCAAGGAGCGATCTATATTGGTCCGCTAATCTTGTAAGGGCTACACATTCCAGCGGATCCAAACTACAGACGGATTAGCAGCCCACTACAGTAGGCCCTCCACATTCGCTGGGGTTAGGGGCACAGGACCCCCATTTAAAAAAACACTACTATTTTACCTAAAGAGACCACCTCTCTAGGAAACTCTAGGTCCTCCAGCACAATCCTATGGTCAACATATGCCAAACGCTGGCCACAGAATCATGCTGGAGGACCTACAAATGCCTAGAGAAGTGTTTTCTCTAGTCATCTCTACATTCTCCAGCGCAGCTCTGTGGTCAGTTTCCAGCAGAATTTCCCTGGAGGACCTAGGGATTTCTAGAGAGAACATATTAATCAAATCCGCAAATAATCAAAACCGCAAATGTGAAAGGCCCACTGTACTTGCCTACAGCAAGTTAGAAGCATTCTAGTCTCTGAGAATTCAGGACTGACACGAGATGGAGACCTGTTGAGGTTACAAGCATCAATCATTTGGTCAAAGTATGTCGTTCATATAAAAAACAAAAATGTAAAATGGGGAAATAAGTTTGTAGCTGGAAATTATGTTCTCCAAGCCCTGCACTGAACAGAAAAGAGCCAAACATTTCCCAACTCTCATTTTCTCAAACACAGCTTTTAGGAACACAAGGTTGTTGTAGTCTAACCCATCACAAGTCAGCACCGGCTGGGAAGGGGTTAATATATTGCAATATATGATCTTAGAGTATTTTGGTTGTTAAAATATATATTTTAAATGTAGCTAGAAGCCCTACTTGGTGAAAAAAAGACATCCCAAGTCAGTTGCTCACATCGCATCCTGAGGGCAAGACAGCTCCCAGCTTAATACAACTGAAAGCCAATGCCATGTCTTCATTTCACTCAAACTTCATCTTGTTCTTTTTTAAGTGTTTATCCAATTTTATTTAATTTTTCTTGTTGCATTGTTGAATGTATCTCAAAGGTGACATTTTAAGGTCCTTGGGACAAACTTTTGTCATACTGAAGATGAAGCAACTTTGTTTTTTGCTGCTCAAAAGAACAGGACCTGGAGCAACGGATGCAAACTACAGGAAAGGAGATTCCACCTCAACATTAGGAGGAGCTTCCTTCCTTACAGTAAGAAGTGTTTAATGGTGAAATATGTTGCTTTAAAGTGGGGTGCAGTCTCCTTCTTTGGAGGACTTTAAACAGAGGGTGGATGGCCATCTTTCAGGGGTGATTTGATGGCGTCCTTCTGCATGGCAGAATGGGATTGGATTGGATGGTCCTTGGGGTCTCTTCTGGCTCTATGATTCTATGAATCCCTTCTACTCTGTAGAAACTATGCATAGAAGAATGCAAATAATGATGGTGATTGTGGACAATTTAAAAA
>NW_024820330.1:0-1878 GCF_019175285.1 Sceloporus undulatus | reverse complement strand
TAGTGTCAGTCCTTCAGAAAAGGAGCATCAGTCTGAGATTGCAATGGACCAGTCTCATGTGTTCAGGTAAGGAAGGAGCAGCCTGAAGTCACAATCTCTCAGGCAACAAGAATCAGCCTGAGGTCACAATGAGCCATCCCCAGTCTTTCGGGAAAGAAGCATCAGCCTGAAGTCACAATGGGATAGTCTAAATCCTTCAGCCCAGGAGCATCAGCTTGAATGCACAGTCTCAATGCTTCAGGCAAGGAGCATTAGCCTGAGATCACAATGGGACAGTTTCAATCCTTCAGGAAAGAACATCTTCCTGAACTCACAATAGTTTGGTCTCAATCCATCAGTAAAGGAGCATCAGCCTGAGGTCACAATATGGCAGTCTCTATTGTTCAGGCAAGGAGCATCAGACTTAAGTCACACTGCGCCAGTCTCAATCTCTCAGGCAGTAAGCGTCAGCCTGAGGTCGTAATGGGCCAGTATCAATGCTCCAGGTATGAAGCACCAGTCTCAAATGACAATAGTCCCACCTCATTCCTGCAGGTAAGAAGCACCAACCTTAAGTCACAATATTCCCGTCTCCCTCTTTCAGGCAACAGCATCAGACTGAATTCACAGTGGGCCAGTCTCAATGCTTCAGGAAAGAAGCATCTTTGCGAAGTCACAATAGTCCTGTCTCAATCCTTCATGCAAGGAGCATCAGCCTGAGATCACAATTTCGACAGTCTCAATGCTTCTGGTAAAGAGCATGAGCCTGAAGTCATAATAGTCCCATCTCAGTCTTTCAGGCAAGGAACCTCAGGGTGAAGTCACAACAGTCTTGTCTCAATCCTTCAGGTAAGGAGCAGCAGACTGAGGTCCCAATGGGACAGTCTCAATCTCTCAGGCAAGGGGCATCAGCCTGAAGTTGCAATGTCAGATCTACAGTCAGTCCTCTGCTCAAAAAATCAAACTCATTAGAAACAAAAGAAGGTTTATTGATGAATCCAGGCAGAAACATCCATTAACACCTTGTTGCAAAGTCTGAAGTCCAAAGGAACTTGCTCAACCCCTCCCTAAGTCAGCCGCCAATTCCCAAGCTAAAGCAACACAAGCGGAGGTTGCATAGACACCAAGGTTGTCTAGACTTCCCTTCCCTTCTCCCAGACAGCCTCACCTTGAAGAGCGGTGTTCCCAAGCCATCTTCACTCCTCCTTGATAACCAGATTCCAGCTGCAACCCCAGCCCCTCTCCAAACGCCCTCCTTCATCTAAAAGCCACTCCATCTGTCTTTGTAACATTTCCCAGTACGTGCTTTCTATAACCCATCACTTTACACTACCTACTATGAACGACAACTATAACTCCTACATTAACTCTAATAATGAAACCCTAATATTTTTACCCTTTATGACAGAACCCTTATACACTGTTTGTGACACGCAATGGGCCAGTCCCAACCTTCAGGTATACAGCACCAGTCTGAAGTGAGAATTCTCCCGTCTCAACCTTTCAGACAAGGAGCATCAGCCTGAGGTTGCAATGGGCCAGTCTCAATCCTTCGGGTAAAGAGCACCACCCTGAAGTCACAATAGTACCCTCTCAATCCTTCATCCAAGGAGCATCAGACTGAAGTCACAATGGGCCAGTCTCAATCTCTCAGGCAATGAGAATCAGCCTGAGATCACAACTGGCCAATTTCAATGTTTCAGGCAACAAGAATCAGCCTCAGGTTGCAATGGTCACATCTCAAACCTTCAGGTAAGCAGCATTAACCTAAATTCACAATGGTCCCATCTCATTGCTGCATCATCATCACCATTATTGTTATCATTATTAAATCCAAATGCACCTGCAGAAGTGGACTTAAATTGGCAACACTGATTATGCTGTAGACTCATTCTCTGG
>NW_024820329.1:0-1878 GCF_019175285.1 Sceloporus undulatus | reverse complement strand
TTTTTTTAAAAACAAAACAAAACACATTTTTTTCTTATTTGGGCAGTTTACTGAACTCATATAATCTTCCTCCTGTTGATTAAAGCAAGTTTCTCTCTCTCTCTCTCTCTCTCTCTGTTCACACACACACACACACACACGCTTCTTATATGGAAATGGATATGTACACACACACCCATACCTTACCCCCCAATCTACCAGTTATCAGGGGATATTGATTTGCTGGCCTCTTAGGAAAGAGACAAGCAAGTCAGTATCATGGCATGCTTGCACCATGCAGGAAGAGTGTTTGGTGTCCGTCTCACCTTTTCTCACTTCTGAATTGTTGACCCACCCTCCCACCTCTACATCAGTGTGAGTTTTTTTAGTGTGAGTTTTTTTAGTGTGAGTTTTTCCCCCTTCCAAGGGTTTTTTTTGCCTACCCCACACAGTTGTTTGGGGACTTTGACAATTGGCTGGGAAGTGGTCATAAATAGGTGTCACTGTTGGATATTGGGGGGAGATATAACAATTAGGTGAACACCTACTGCACCTTCTTTGGTGAAAATTAGGTCTCTGGAAGTACCTCTTTATGTCTCATGACTAAAGGAGTAGAGAAAGATACCTAAGGCCCGTTACAGATGGGCTTTTGCTCCACCCCCAGTACATACTAGGGGTTGGCCAAGGACGCAGCCTCCAATCAGGCCTCACCCCTAGTACGTACTGGGGGTGTAAAAATGGCAGCGCCCTATACAGCATGGGTGCCACCATTTTTGACATGATGGATGCTTAGTGTCCGCACGTCACGTCGTGGTTGTGATGCCGCAAGTGCGCCATTGGGGTCTTGCAATGTCACAACTGCACTGCAAGAAGAACTCGCTTTTTGCTGCGCGGGGGAGCCGCACAGTTTGTCCACTGTGGCTCCCTTGTGCAGCAAACACAGGCACCGGTAGAGCGCCCTTTTTGGGTGCTCTGTAAAGCACCCAAGAGACCTGAAATATGACTCATCACTTAAATCTTGACTGAGGAATGAATTCACTGTTAGTTGACTAACAGGATCTGGGTTGGTATTCTGGATGCACGATGGCTGGGAATCAACCCAGAGCTGTGTTGCCCCTGGGGCTCAAGTGTTTTGCCCAGGGGAGTCTGGGAAGGTAGTCTAGGAATGGACTTCCCACCCCAGCTGCTCCCACACTAGGTTGCTCCCCCCAATTTGCAGATCTTGAGAAAGAAACAGTAAAATGTTCAAAACAACAATCCTCAACAAAGCTAGGGAAATAGGTGCTTTGGGATTTTGGGGTGTGTGTGTGTGTGTGTGTGTGTGTTCCAAATCTACTCCAGGTCTGCTCTAACACAAAATGTTTTGTACCAGTTGATAGAACATCTGTTAGCATGTAATTTTTACAACTAAAAACACTGTGTTTGTAATGTGAAGTCGAAAGTGTGTTTGTAATTTTCCTCCAGATCTCTTTAAAATTTACAAGATATTTGATTAGATCAGAATGTGATGAAACTGTATACAGTAAAACTGTAAATAAGAGGAGAAGAAAGTGGGACTACAGAAGAACAGCTTTGGCACATGGATGTATCTGCTATGCTCTCCCCCCCCTTCTGACAGCACTGTTTATTGTTTACTGTGTTTTTAATATATTGATGTTTTTATATTGTAAGTTTTACATGTTGTTAAACCGCTTTGATCAATGGAAAAGCGGTATACTGTATAAATAAAATTTTATTATTTATTATTTATTATTATTTTGGGTCCATGAGAGGACTTTTTAAACCAAAAAAATTTAAAAAAAAAATAACTGAAAGCCAATATCCTGTTCACTTGCTAGATTAAATAAAGGTCAGTTCCTGGGATCAAAAAACCTTAGTGAAATTGACTGAGGGTTATGG
>NW_024820328.1:0-1878 GCF_019175285.1 Sceloporus undulatus | reverse complement strand
TTAGTATAGGTATGATATGGCCACCTCTAGATCTTCCAGTGACCACTCTGTCTGGCATATTTTGGATTAGTTGAAGTTTCCGGACTTGATACAAGGATAGCCCTATGTAGAGCACATTACAGAAGTCAAGACCTGAGATCACCAGTGCATGCACCATAGTTTTTAGGTCTTCCGGTTCCAGGAAGGGACGCAGTTGGTGTATCAACTGAAGCTGATAACAGGCCCTCTTGGCCATCGCATCTATCTGAGCTGACATCTGGAGCAACCGATCCAGGAGCACCCCCAAACTGCAAAACACAGTCCTTTAGGGGACGTGTGACTCCATCCAGGACCGGTTGACAGACCCCCATACCCAGAATAGGACCTCCAACAATACACACCTCCGTTTAATCTGAATTCAGTTTCAATCTGTTTTTCCTTATCCAGCCCATTACTGTCTCAAGACATTCATTCAGAGGGAGTTGCCTTATTTAGTTGTCACTGAGATATCTCTGGATGTCATGAGCATACAGATAGCACCCGCCCCATGCCTCCGGATGAACTCTCTTGGCGGTTTGATGTAGATGTTGAATAGCACTGGGGATAGGAAGGTGCCCTGGGCAATGCTGGATTTAAGATCCTTTTAGAGGAGCAACTGTCCTCAAGCATCTCCATCTGGAATCTGCTTGAGAAATAGGACCAGAACCATTGCAATGCACTCCTCGCGATCCCCAATTCCCTCAGGCTTTCCAGAAGGATGCCATGGTCAATAGTATCAAAAGCCACTGAGAGGTCCAAAAGCATCAACAGGGTCACACTTCCCCTGTCAATACTGAAGTGGAGATCATCTAAGGTGAGCATAGCAATCTTGACTGTGTATCCCATCCTGAAGCCAGGTTGAAATGGATCTAGGTAATCTGTTTCATCCAAGACCATTTGGAGTTGAAGAGAAATGAAAGATGGGAGACCACTCTGTAATTCTTCATGTTCAAGGGGTCTGGGGAGGGCTTTTTCAGAAGCAGCCGTATCACTGCTTCTTTTAAGCAAGATGGAAAATAGCCCTCCCTAAGAGATTCATCTATGATACATCTCAGGTGAGTCCTCAAAGCATCTCCGCCTTGGAAGATCAGCCATGAAGGGCAAGGTTGAGAGGGGCAGTTGTCTTCTTCACACTTCCAAGGAGCTTGTCCACATCCTCGGTACTCACAGATTCAAATTGATCCAGTATGATCTTATTCACAGAGTCACAGGACAGCTCACCTATAGCTTCTATAATTTTAATCAAATGCTTTTACTGTTTTTATTGTTGAGGAATGGAGCAGCATTGAAAATGTTCAGATGTGGCAGAGAAGCTAATGGACACTCGCTGCTATTAACCAGGAATTGGTTGCAGCTGTGGCTCCAGACAGCAGGCGATTGTCCAAGATTGTGGCGGAGTGTGCCAGAGAGCGCATGGCACTTATGGAAATATGCTGTGCATCTGAAATGGTTGACAGTAGTCCAGGTAACACAGGAAATTGTACAGGAAGGGGTTGAGCTAGATTGCCACATGGCAAAAGTGTATATAAGCTCAAATCATCACTGTACAGTGTGGATTTTGTAATTGGTGGTTGGTGTTGGTCTAGCTCTAATGTATGTTTTGCAACCCAAAATAAACAGTGCCTCTTTGGAGAAAAGCCAGCCTATGGTGCTTTAATCTAGCAGCTGTGTTTCCTGGCAAAGCTCCAGTCTGCCAGTTTGTCTATCTACTCACAAGCTTCCAAGATTACTCTTAGTTCATCTCTGCATTTTCTCCCAACATTTAGACTGTCATTGTTTAATCCAGTTTTAGTACTGGGATCGGGAGGGGGGTAGGCATAGGGATTGATTTCTTTGGGATTTAATTGTGACCTCGATGTA
>NW_024820327.1:0-1878 GCF_019175285.1 Sceloporus undulatus | reverse complement strand
TTTGCAGGAGAGAAAAAGGGGGAAGGAAACCCAAACCGCCAACCTTGCGATGCAGCAAAGAGTCTCAAAGAGATTTGGTCAGACAGAGCTTGTGCACCAAGCAAAAGCCCCTCTCTTGCCAATCCAATGGGTTCTGTTGCTTCTTCCAGATGCAAAGCAACATAGCAATACTTGAAATCCTGCACGGGAACCATGCAGCACTCCCAATGTTGCCTGACTGCAGCTCCCAGCGTCCCTCTCCTTCAACTTTGGGAGTTGCAGTTCAACTAGATCTGCTCTCTTTGTTCCAGCAGGTTAAAGCATTCTTATTTAAGCAGGCCTTGGAGTGGTTTTAATCGTATGGAGAATAGTGTAGGTTCGTTCTCCTTTCTCCGAAATGCTTGGGACCAAACCTCTTTTGGCTGTCAGATTATATTTATATTTTGGGGATTTTGGAATATTCGTACATATGGAGTGAGATATCTTGGAGATGAGACCCAAGTCTAAACACAAAAGAATACACCTTATAACACTAGCCAAAGGGTCATTTTATACTGCGTACGTCGGTATAATGCATAAGTCGAGGGCAGGTTTGGGGGCCAAAATGATGGAGTTTGATCTAACCCATGGATAAGTCGAGGGTAAAACTTAGGGACATGTAACTCCCCTTTCTCCCAAGAGCACTGTACTTACATACGTATATGTTTATATACATGTATTTATGTCCTTATATACATTGACTCATGGATAAGTCGACTCACATTTTTGGGCTCAATTTCTTTGAGTCCAGTTCCTAGACTTATGCACGAGTCTGTCCAGTACTGGATCCGTTCTCACACAGTATTGGCCTCGCATATTTGAGACCTCTCTTGTCATAAGCCCCGCTTTTACCTTTCATGCAAGATCCACTTCCCAGAACTTGTGGGCAATGGCAGTCTTCCAGTGGCCATTCTGGTCTGTTCTTGTGGTCATTCCAGGTCATGGAAAGGAAAAGGGGACGAGCCTTTCTCTGTCGGCAGAAAGGACCAGGCTTTAAGCCAGGCATTGTATTGCGGACAAATGGGGAACTGCGTGCGTAAAGGGGTACCCAAAGGTATGCAAAGTCCAATTGCAAGTATACCCACTAATAACATCAGCCTAGTGCCCTTAACAGAGTTGCCGAACATTCCTCCTCTTTGAGGTTAATGCACCATTAGCTTTGGGTGGAAGCCTTTCGACTGGGGATGGTGGAGGACGGGTGCCAACTTTGTGGCTTCATTAGTCATCGCTGGCAGCAAACCTCCCAAGCAGACTCTCGGGGAGAGCAAATTATAGCAGCTGGAGGCTTCCAAGTCCCCCCTTCAGATCTTCCGTGCTCCAAAATCAGCGAGCAGGAAAACTCCCAAAGCACATCTCCCTCTTCTTCCAAACCAAATTATAGCAGGCCTTTTTTTTGGTTGCTGGGAGGAAAGCTTAATCCAAAACCTGACTCACCAGAGTCCGTTCAAGTGCCCCTAATTGAAACGGTGGGGACATTTGCACTGGGATTAATGGCCAACTGAGGCTGATCTGTGAAAATTTTGGTGGGAGAGCTGGCTTCACCAAGAGCTGACTCAGGGAGCTGGGGATGTTTAGCCTGGAGAAGAGAAGGTTAAGAGGTAATATGACAGCCCTGTTTAAATACTTGAAAGGATGTCCTATTGAGGAGGGAGCAAGCTTGTTTTCTGCTGCTCCAGAGAACAGGACCAGGAACAATGGATGCAAGCTCCAGGAAAAGAGATTCCACCTGAACATTAGGAGGAACTTCCTGACAGTAAGGGCTGTCCGACAGTGGAACAAACTCCCTTGGACTGTAGTGGAGTCTCCTTCCTTGGAGGTCTTTAAACAGAGGCTGGATGGCCATCTGTCAATGGGGATGCA
>NW_024820326.1:0-1878 GCF_019175285.1 Sceloporus undulatus | reverse complement strand
TCCCAGAATTCCATAGTTAAAGTGATGTCAAACTGCTTCATTTCTGCTGTGTAGATGAGACCTAGGCTTCAGGTTTTGGCTTGGAAATCTCAATGACTGGGACAATTCGGCAACCCTAACTAAAGGGCTTATTGTTAGCCCTTTCCTTGTAACTTGGGACCAAATTTACCTGAGAGCCACTTTGAACTACAAAATGCATGTGTCTTACAACCGGGAGGAATCACACAGATGTAAATATATTGCAGCTAAATTCATTAAAAATATATTTACAGGTGAGTGTTTGCACCTTTTTCTAGGTTCTAGTATTTGTGGGGAAAGCTGTTTTAGGCAGTGTGTGCATATTCTAGAGCATCAAATATCCATTGAGAAGCACACTTGCACTATGATATCTGTAAAACATTTATTTTACTTTCAGTGTGTACTGAATGGGCTTTTGGTTTTCTCTTAAGATGCTCCTGTGTGGAATTTTGTTGTAGTCTGTGCTCCTTGTGAAAATTGGCTTCTTCAGAGAAAGAACATTCAGAAAGCCTAGCTTATATTTCATTGGTGAAATAATCACATTGTGCAAAGATGAACATACTGACAGGTCAATCTCTCACTATAGTGCCTACCCCAGAGCCATGATTTTACTTTGTGTTGCTTAATCTGGGTCCTAATTTCATGTTCCAAATCAGTGGTGGACAAAGTGTGTAAGTAATAAGTAAGTAAGTAAAATTTTATTTGTATACCACCTTTCTAAGACCAAGGCGGTTTCCAACATTCCACATATCAATAACAATATAACAATATGTCAATATAAACAATATAAAATCACAAAAAATGACATTAAAAACCTTATACAATAAAAACAATAAAAACCACAATCCATGCCAGCTGACATGCTGACGAAGGGGGCGAGGAGAAAATACTTCAGGGGTCAGAGAGTCAGGGGTAAGCCTGCTCAAATAGGAGTGTTTTTAACCCCTTCCTAAACTGAGTAAGGGAGGCGGCCGAGCGGCGCTCAAAGGGCAGCGCGTTCCAGAGGCTGGGGGCCGAGATGGAAAAGGCCCTCCTAGTAGTAGCAACTAATCTGGCCTCTGGAACCCTTAGCAATTGCTGCCCAGTTGATCTGAGTGTGCGGGGCGGATTGTACGGAGAGAGGCGATCCTCTAAGTACCCTGGGCCCAAGCCATTTAGGGCTTTATAGGTAACAACCAATAACTATTGCGCCCGGAAGCGAATAGGCAGCCAGTGTAGGTCTTTAAGGACCGGTGTTATATGACTGGCCCTGGCTGTACCAGTGACCAGTCGTGCTGCCATATTCTGCACTAATTGCAGCTTCCGGATATGATACAAGGGCTGCCCCATGTAGAGCGCATTGCAGAAATCCAAACGAGAGGTTACCAGAGCGTGTACTACAGTTTCAAGGTTCCTCCGGCCCAGGTAGGGACGCAGTTGGCGTATCAGCCGAAGCTGATAACAGGTGCTCCTGACTGTCTCACTCACCTGAGATGTAAGGTGAAGCGACGAGTCAAGGAGCACCCCCAAACTGCGTATCGAGTCCTTCACAGGAAGCGTGATCCCGTTTAGGAGAGATGGAATCACCGCCGTTCCTGGAACAGGGGAACCTATCGCGAGTACTTCCGTTTTCTCTGGATTCAGGCTGAGTCTGTTTTCCCTCATCCAGCCCATTACCGACTCCAGACAGGCCACGAGAGGAGAGATGCCATCCCTGGTCACTGCATCAGTCGGAGACATAGAGAAAACTATTTGGGTGTCATCAGCATACTGATAACCCTGCGCCCCATGTCTCCGGATGATCTCTCCCAGCGGTTTGGAAGCAGGCCTGAGCGGACGCTTGGGAGCGATACTGTGTATAGCCCTGGAGAGATCAATGTC
>NW_024820325.1:0-1878 GCF_019175285.1 Sceloporus undulatus | reverse complement strand
AAAAACATTTGAGTCATGAGAGAGTCCATACAGGAAAGAAGTCACATAAATGCCAGCATTGTGGGAAACATTTTGCTTACAAGTCAATCCTAGTCATGCATCAGAGGGTCTACACCAGGCAGAAGCCATACAAATGCCAGCATTGTGGGAAACGTTTTTCTTGGAAGTCAAACCTAGTGATGCATCACAGATTGAACACTGGAGAGAAGCCTTACAAATGCCAACATTGTGGGAAATGTTTTTTACAAAGTCATACCTAGTGACACATCAGAGAGTCCACACAGGAGAGAAGCCATACAAATGCCAGCGTTGTGGGAAATGTTTTTCTCAGAAGTCAATGTGGGGTGGCCCTGAGATCCCCTGGGGGGCAATGTGATTCCCCCCCCCATCCCCAACAGTGGTCCATCCCTGTCCTAGAGATGTCTTAAGGCTGTTTTAAGGCTACTCTCTGGCACTTGACCTTCACCAAAATGGGAGTTCAGGTCCCAGCCCCCTTGCATTGCCTTTCCCAATGAATTATTTGTATATTGATTATCCTGCCTTTCTCAAAAATGGGCCTCAAAGTGTATCTTTTATGCATCACACACACTCTGTCTGTGATAAAGAGATGGGGGGGAATGTAAAAAACAGAAAGGCAGGGAAGAGATGCTGAAGGTGAAATGGTAAAGCAGTGCAGATGGCAAGAGGGAAGGTTGGGGAGCAGAGGGAGAAAGGGAAGTGGATCAGGCTTCTTGGAGCCAGGAGAGGAAGGCAGGAGCAAAGCCAGGATTGCCTAGCTCTGTGCGGAGAGGAAGGGACCTCTGGGAAGGGCCAGGAGAGGGGCCTTGGGGATTGGGAGGCAGCCACCAACCTGACAGGTTTTAAGAACTGGATTGAGTGAACTGGTGAGAACCAGCTCAAATCCATTTTCCAGACATATTTAGGGGTTCCATTTAGCAATTATGAGTAATATCTATGAAGGTAGGAAAGGGAGACACAAAACCTGCTTGTTCTCTAATGTTTCTTTTCCTACCTGACCTTGCTTAGTTTCATGATTGATTCCAGAGGCCCTTTGTTACCTGAAATGCTGGATTCTGGGGAGGATACCTGCAAGTGCTATGCTTTTAGGGGAATTTAGTACTTAGCTGAAAAGAGAGATATAGTTTGGTTGAGGCAAGAGTGACCTCAGGATTGAGTCCAACTGTGTCAGGCCCAGAAGCACACTGAACTCCAAATGCATTTAAAATAGGTTTTATCTTTTATTTAGGTGAAAAGCAAAACACAGAGACACATAAGGGTTCACACATGGACAACAACTAGATATCAGGTGGGAGTGGTCAAGAGATGTAAGACTTTGATAATGGTAATACTTTAGTTAGGCGGATGTGGATTCCAATTGCTGAGAGTTCAAAATGGGAAGCGAAGTCAGGAGCCCCTGCGACAAGTGGGGTTGGCGAGTGCATTGAGGTGCTTAGCCATGTAAACTGACAGACGGTCTGTAATTGGACTGACGTCAAAGAACAGCCATCCAGGGACAAAATTTATACTGTAATTGTTGCTTGGGGGAAGAAACTGAGTGTTCAAAAAGGTTTAAATGCCTTTAAACTCTCTCTTGAGTTGCAAAATAATACAAATATTAGCCAGCTCTCTTCTCCGACTTCCATCAACTTCACCATCTCTTGTACACACAACTCCAATCCAGTCCACACCAATCTGCATGTGAGCTGCATACTGTATTGGTTGTGAGTCATCTCCTGGTGCCAAACAGCATGAAGTGACCTATGCAGTTAGCTTGCATCATGCCTTGGGCTCTGACTCAGGACTCTATGGCCGTCTCACAGGATATGATTCTCCCTGTCAATCAAAGTATTTTTGCACATGGTTAATGAAATATATTTT
>NW_024820324.1:0-1878 GCF_019175285.1 Sceloporus undulatus | reverse complement strand
AATTGTGTGCGATAAACTCCGTTTTTGGGCGGCCGCGCACGCACACGAGCATCCTCCTTCAGTTCCCCAGAACATTTTAAAAACAGTGTGCGATAAAGTCCTCAGAGTATATTCATGCTCACTGCAGAACAATTGGCAGCTTCAGTATCCTTTGATTCATCTTCATTATAAGATATACATGTTCAACATTATTTTAGCTGCCATAGTTCCATCCTATAGCATCCTGGGATTTGTAATTTGGTGAGTTCTCTGCTTTAGAGTCTGAGTCAACTCCCCTGCAGGACAGTACAAGAGCTGACAATTCTAAGTACTTCACCAAATTATTGCTCAGTATCCCACTATGTTGTTATAGAGCTGTGATCCCAACTGCTATCTCTGCTTCCTGTGAAATCCTGGGATCTGAAGTTTAGGGAGAGGCATGTAGAATTCTCAGCCAGAGAGCTCTTAGACCACCATAAACCCCATACCCCAGAATTCCACAGGAGGCAGCCACAGCAATTAAAGGGGGAAAGTAGCACTATAACAGTGTAGTGTGATACTGACCTGCAAAACCCAGAATTCCATAGGATGGAGTTGTGGTGGTTAAAGTGGCACTAAATTGCTATGATTGTATAGTGTGGTTACACTTCTTGACAGTTGCTGTCTTGCCTATACCTAAATATCTCCAGTATAGTGGACACCTCTATGGCAGTCTGTTCACTTTTTAATAGATTTTACCAGCTATTTGCCAAAGCTTAGCCAAAGTCAACTTTTCTGCTATTTCTACTCATTGGTTCTTGTTTTGGTGGAGCACAGGGCTGCTGCCACACTGCAGAATTAATGCAGTTTGACATTGCTTTAACTGTCATGGAATCCTGGAATTTGTAGTTTGTTGTGACACCAGAGCTCTTTGACAGAGAAGGCTAAATCTTTTGAAAAACTACAAATTCAAGAATTCCATTACATTGAACTATGGCAGTTAAAGCAGTTTTAGCCTGCATTAATTCTGCTGAGTAGATGCAGCTCAAGATTATTCCTTCTTCATGAAAGCCCTTTGATGTGTGACAACAGCTTCCATGCATCCATTTACTCTTTGTTCCTGCAAGCTAAGCATGCATATCTCTGGCAGCTGCTATTCATAGGACTTAGGCCCCATTCTCACTAGCCCATTTGCGTTGGATAGAACTGGGTAGATCTGGTTGCCCCCATATCGAATCAGCCCAGTTACAAGTGCCCACTACCCTTTACCTTGATCAGGGCAATTTGCCCCTCTGAAGTTCACATTTGCAGTACTGCTTTAAAATGGAGCCTCCTTTGTTGTCAATCAAATTCACTTCCGCTTTCATCAAAGGTGACATATCCTACAGCCATTGGCCAACTGGATGGGTGCTTTCCCCCCTCCTTTAAAAAAAAAAAAACTGGCGGCAGTGAGTGCATATTTTGTCAACTTGTCAAATTTAAAAACCTTCAGGTGTGTGTGTGTGTGTGTGTTGTGTGTATTTGGGTCATTACAGATTATGACAACCCTAAAATGATCCCATCCTGGGGTTTTCTTGGTAAGATTGGTTCCAAGGAGATTTGCCATTGCCTTTCCCCTGAGGCTGAGAGAGTGTGACTCCCCCAAAGTCATGGGTTTCCACAGCGGTCTGCCGGTGCCCTCATTTGCTGTGTGGAGGAGCCTCAGCGGCCAAACCGCGCAGCCATTATGATGCCAAAAAGCGCCATTGGCGCACTTGTGCCGTCATAATGGCACTGAGACATGCAGGGGCTAAGTGTCCACTACATCAAAATGGCAGTGCCCATGTAGAATGGGCACCGCCATTTTGTACGTGCTCGGTGCGTACTAGGGTTAGGGGCGTCCGGAAAGGACGCCCCTTCCTAACCCTAGTACGTGCCGAG
>NW_024820323.1:0-1878 GCF_019175285.1 Sceloporus undulatus | reverse complement strand
GAAGCAGCTTTATTTTGGCTGTCTGTAACAGGCCCAAATCTCTTCAGAAAAGGTCACTGGCCCAAAATGAACAGAAGGAAGCCACCTACATCACCATCAATATCCTCCTGGACATTTTCTGTAGAGAAATAAATGCTGTTTCATGCCAAAAAATGCCATTTTCTCCATATAAAAAAAAAATCATTTGCTAAGTTTACCCCAAATTGCAAAGATTCTCATCAGTCCAGGAGTCTGCCATTCAGAAAATGTGCTTTTCCACAAACACACACAAATATTCTTTCAATCCCTATTCAGTAGTAAGATGGGAATTCCAAACTCCCAAGGCCTGACCCACAGAGAAATTTTTGTGTCCTGGATCTGTCCTGTCCATCATTTCTGTAGAGGGCAGAAGCAAAGAATCCTACCCCTTAAGTAATCAGCCCAAAGATCAGCAGGGCTTCCACTATGTGATAGGTCCAGGGCTTGAAAGATGGCACTATCTCCTTCTGAGGAGTAGCGGATCATGTATCTGGCCTTTGCAAGGTCTGCAGAGCCATAAGGAAGAGGCCCAAGTATAGCTCTTAGATGAGGGGAATGGCCTGATTTTCCTAATGAAACTCTCCAGCACCATTTTGGTTGTACAGATGCTATTGTTTATCTCATGCAGGGGAATTATGACATGTCTCTTCTCATGGAGGTTGTAGAGCAGCTCGCAGTACATTGTGAACCTCAGGCATTTCTACTATCTAGCCTGGATTCATTTGTCAATTTCCCACACTTTACACATACATTAGTTTATATTCACATGTGAATGTTTAAATTCATGTTGAGATCGTGGAATGAATTCAGCTCAGAATAAATTTGTATAAAAATTGTTGCACTGTTTTTGTTGCCTTGGTGAAAAATCACAATGAGACGTCATTGCTAACTTTATTAGAGCCAAGAGAGTATAAATGAATACACAACATAACAACTGGGGGAAATAGATCTCTTTAAAGCAAAATGGAAAATACAGTGTGTCAAAGAAACAATACCCTTATCTTGAGTGTAATTTCAGTCCATTGCTCACACATTTTGAGGTGACCTTTTTTTTATCCTGCCTTACAAGTATGCACAGGAAGAGGTAGCAGCCATGCACCCTGATCTTATGTTTATTTACTCAAAAGTAATTTTGACTACATTCAGTGGTGTTTACTGCAAGGTTTGCTGACCTCCCATTCCCTGCTGCTTGAAATATGATCAAATATATGGATTCTCTCCTCTTCAGGGTGACAGATTATTTTCTGTTATTTGAGCAACAGACACAGATGCCAGAAAATGGAAACTTGTAATTCCACTGTGCTTAAAGGATGACACAAAAACAGCCCTGGCTATCACTCTGTCATCTGCAATGTCATATATATTCATATAACTTTTTAATAATTAGAGCAATTAAATTTTACATCTCATGTTTCCAAGTTCCATAAGGTTAAACAGACTTTAAGATACTATCAAAAGACTATAGGCTCTGTATAAGCAATTTATCAAGCTCTTTGTTTCCAGTAGCACCCTTAGCTTTGGCATCTCTTCCCCCTCCACTTTATCCCCACATTTAAAAAGAGTAAAATATAGTTCAAATATACAAAAAGTTAGCATTAGAAAAGAATTTAACTGTTCACAGTATTAAAATAATAAAGAAAAACCTTTCAGTTATAGATTATATATATATATATATATATATTGAATTTTTGAAAGATTTTTTTTAAAAGTATATCACTGCTGGTGGAAAAAACAAAGAGAGGACCATTCTGGCCTCCAGAGCCAAATGAAGACCTTTAGAGACCTTAAAAACTTAAAAGATTTTGATGCCCTCCAATAAAATCATTAAAATCAGGGAAAGCGCCGGGACCGGATGGATTC
>NW_024820322.1:0-1878 GCF_019175285.1 Sceloporus undulatus | reverse complement strand
GGGGGGATATTGTGTATATGGTATTATTGTATGATTTTACATGTTGTTAGCTGCTTTGATTGTTTTTACAATAAGTGGGATATAAATAAAAGTTTTATTATTTATTTAATTACTGCACTACCCTTTTGCTCAATACCAACATTGTGTGGCCATTTCCATAACTGTTGGCATGCCTGCTTATTTTCCTGATGTGCAATGTGCAATGCATATCTCTACCACCCCAGGAAATCAAGTAATGCTTAGAAGGTACTGGCAAATTATTATAAATGTTTCAGGAATGCACAGCTAGAGTAGAACCATTAAATCAGTTGTTCAACTGTGACTCAACACATAGGTAAATGCCACTGATTCAGTGGCTCCACTTCAGTTGGTACTAATAACAGGATTCAACTACATGTAAAATTAAGTTGGCCAACCAAAATGTACATTTTAGTTGGGGCTTTTGGCTTCATTTGACATTTTGTTGGCAGATTAAAGGTATCACTGTTTTGTGGATTTGGGATGTTATTGTACTTTGTTATATGGCGAATGCAGCTCCCTCGAATGTGTTACATAAGAAATTGTTACACTTATGGGACTCTGCTTATGCAACCATGACCAGAATACATATGTAACACAATAGCCAAGGCATTACAACTGTATACTTTATTTATGTATTTATTTATTTATTGGATTTATATCCTGTCTTTCTCCCTAAAAGGGATTCATAAGGGGACCTACACATGTGTATGATGCCTAAAGAGCTTTAATCCCTATGTTGGAAGATAATGCAAATGGATCAGTGACACCTAGTGAATAAGAATAGATGGATGGATTTGTCAGAGTAATTTCCCCCCATTTGTTTCAAAATCATAGCCTTTTCTTGTCTATAGTATTTCTGAAGAAATTTGCAAATTTTGGTAACATCTCATTTAAATGAAATGGTATTTTCAGCTATCTGAATTGGCTAAATTCAATAAACACATCGTTTTTTCTATCCTTTTCCAGCCAATATATGGTGAGGGGATGAAACTGTCTTGCATAGAATAAGCATTGTGCAAGGTACTAAATGCCCAAGGTACTAAATGCCCAATGAACTTCAAGGCACTTAAGTTTGAGTAACTCAAGAGTATACAAGCATCTCTGTCTAATGAGTTTAATAGAGCTAAAAAGTCTAATCCTTACACCATCCTGGTTCTCCAAGAGAACATGAACCCTGCTAGTTCTGGTCAAAGCCTTATCCAGTCCAGTGCCCTGCTTTCTACAGAATTGGCATGAAGTTTCTAAGTCCTCTCTTCATTACACCAAAAGAAAAACTGGTGCAATGATTTGGGATGCAGTGGTTCTGGGTGCAGAACTCAATGCTATTTTTTTAACATGATTATTTGAAATGAGCTTTTTCATTCTTACAACTGTTAATATCTGCTCAGAAGATACAACCTGGTGTCTGATGTCACTAGCTGGCATCTTCCAATGTGCTTGGTTGTAATTCCTTTCATTCCTTCACAGCCAAAAACTAATTTCCATACAGACTGTGGATGGTGGAGATTGTAGTCCACCATTCCTGGAGGGCACTCAGCTCTGGAAACCTGGCTTTGAAACCAGAAACAATGGAAGTAATTTCCAATGGTTGAGAATGGGATTTGATAAAGAATTATGTCTAGTTTCTGGAAATTTTAGTCCATCTCATCTAGCAAAACCCCCAAATGTGGAAAGCCAATCAGTGGTGACTGAAGGCTTTCATGTCAGTGAGGGAGGTAAATCCATTCTGGATTCTAATCCAAACTTTTAAAGAGCTTTCCAAGGTGCTGAGCCCTGTCCTTCAAAGCCCCTTGCATAGACTTTTGGTCACTGTCATGGAATAATAGAATCATAATGTTGGAAGAGACCAGAAGGGCC
>NW_024820321.1:735-1878 GCF_019175285.1 Sceloporus undulatus | reverse complement strand
TCCCCTCAGTCTCTCTCTCTTCCCTGAAGGCCTCAAATGTCAACTGCCAAGCACTCAGGCAGAGGAAGCCATTTTGTGTTTCAGCTGCCAATTTTGTTTTCTGGCAGCCATTTTGTGTTCTGGTGGTCATTTTGTGTTCCAGCGACCATTTTGTGAGGCTTGTAACTGTCTGTGGAGAATGTTCCAGAACCTTTTCTTTCATTTGAACAGAGTCCTCTCTTTCTCTCCTGAGGCTCCAGAGTCAGAAGGAGGCCAGGCTCCTTGGGCCAAAAGGAAGGAAGTGTGTCTCTTTCTGTGTCTTTTGTGTCTCTTTTCTGAGAGGGTTTTCTTATTACACAGCTCTGCTCCTTCTGGGGAACATGGGTTTTAAAAGGGATGATAAATGGGGATGATAGTTTTAACACAAGCCTTATTCTTCTTCTTCACAAACATTGGGCTTTGGCTTCTAAGAGGAGGCTGGTCCCCCAAACAAGGCCAAAAGTGGCTCCTTTGGGAGGTTTTAAAAGTCTCCCCAGTTTCCTTATTAGTAGATTTTTATGCAAGAAGGAAGGAGACAGACCAGAATAACTCAGATTACCAAGAACGAAACAAACAAACATACAAACAACGAACAACAAGAAGAATAAGGATTAGACTGAAAAACAAACTGCTTATATTTTAAAAAAGCAAAACCATTTTTAACAGGTTAAAAATTCTTCTTGGGTGCTTCTATCCTTTTATAACCAATTTAGGCTTTATTTGCATTATATAAATAATCTGGATTGAAACCCTTTTAACTCTCCTTGTTCCATCCTATGGAATCCTGGGATTTGTATTTTGTTGTGGCATGAGAGCTTTGTGGCAGAGAAGGTTAAGTGTCCAAAGGTAAAATTCCAAGGTTCCATAGCACTGAGCGGTTAAAGCGGTGTCAAAGTGCCTTATTTCTATAGTGCGGATGCAGCCTTCTTGGGAAAGGGCCTGATGCTGGGGAAAAGAGGAGGAATGCAGAAGGAAAGGAGGACGGACGGAGGGCCACCTGCAGCTGGACTGGCCTCCCTGAGCGGTCGAGACCTGAGCTGGGTTGTGGACGATGGGCACTCTTAATATTAATATCTTCCACTATTGATTGTAATTAAGGAGGGGATCGGGTTCCTCCTTTCAATA
>NW_024820321.1:0-635 GCF_019175285.1 Sceloporus undulatus | reverse complement strand
TTTTGTGTTCTCACAGCCATCGGGTGCCATCAGGAAAACTTTTCTTTAGGATCAGAAATCCTGTTTGGGGTCCCTTCCGACTTTGGAGACCTTTCATCCTCCATTTTGGGTTCCCTGAAGGCCTCAAACTGCCAGCTGCCAAGTGTTGAGACTTAGGAGGCCATTTTGTGTTCCGGTGGCCATTTTGTGCTGCTTGTGACTGTGGGAAATAATGTTCTAGAACCTTCTCTTAGGCCTGAGTTGAACCAAGAGGCTCTTCTTTCTCTCCTGAGGCTTCAGAGCGAGAAGGAGGCCAGGCTCCTTGGGCCAAAAGGGAGGAAGTGTGTCCCTTTGTGCATCTGGCCCTCCATTGTGGGGCGAAGGAAGGAAGGAAGGAAGGAAGGAAGGAAGGAAGGAAGGATGGAAGGAAGGGGCAGGGACTCAGGACCAGTGGGGAGGCTGGGCTTTGGGGGCTGGGAGAGAGAGGTGGGGAAAGAGACCCTCCCTTTGTGCCCTAGCTGGGGAGGGTCCACCGGCCCTTGCCTCCCCCTTTGGGAAAGGGGGCCCCTTCAGCCTCCTGGACTCACTCCTGCCACTCATTCCTAGAGTAGAGACTCAGAGGAGTTTCCTAGGCATTGTCACCTTCTGCCCTCCAT
>NW_024820320.1:0-1878 GCF_019175285.1 Sceloporus undulatus | reverse complement strand
GATTTTGAGGCCTCTAAAAGTGTGAATTCTGAGAAATTGTTTAACACGGTCTTACATTTCTATGGCTTCTTTCCTATATGAATGCTATGGTGATGTGTAAGGTTGGTACCTGAATGAAAACACTTGCCACACTCCTGGCATTTGTATGTTTCCTCTCTTGTGTGGACTCTATGATGAACCATAAAGTTTGATTTGTCTACAAGATATTTTCCAGTCTGCTGGCATATCTATGGTTTCTCTCCTGTGTGACTCTCTTATGCGCCACAAGGTGCGTCTTCTGAGCAAAGCTTTTTCCACACTGCGGAATTTGTATGGTTTCTCCCCAGTCTCCATTCTCTCACGAGTCTCAAATTCTTCTAGAAAGAAGGCCAAAGACAGACAAGGCTCAGCTCAGCATTAAGAGAGGAGAGACCTCACAATCTACAATGGAGCTAAGCAAGCTCAATTAGGAAAACAAATATGACAGATAAAGGAGTTTTGGTGTTCCTTTATAGATATCAGTCATAATGGCTGCAATGGAACCCCTTAAAATGTCTGAAAACAACAACTTGACCTGGGTCACACACGTTTAGTTGTAGCGGTTGTTAACATTTTTTAAGTTCGCAGCTGCCTCACAATACTTGAGGCGCCTCTATTATGCACTTTCCCAGAGTTCCAAGCTGAGTTCTGTCCAAACAGAGCCAGACATCTTTGCTCTGCTCCTTCCCTGGCTTCCAGATCCCTGATCCCCTTCCCTTTCTCCCTCCTGTCTCCATCTTCCCCACCTGCTTTCTTCTCCATCTGCACTGCTAAAGCATTTCACCTTCAGTATCTCTTCCTTGCCATTCTCTCTCTTAGACACACTGAGAAAGTATGGGGCAGGAAAGAGACACTTTCAGTCCCATTTCATGAGAAAGGTAGGATAATACAAAGATACAGTAAATGAATCCATAGGAAAGGCTGGAGAAGGGGACTTGGAATTAGACTCCTGTTTAGGTGAGGCTAGGGCTCAAGGGAGGAGCCTTGAAACAGCCTGGAGACATCTTCAAAACAGGGGTGGGCAGCCACATTGGGCCCCAGGGATCTCAGAGGTACCTCCCATTGAAGTAACTGAATACCCCCCACTTCACTTAGGCCGGGGAAGTAGAGGCAGTTTATGATTTGATCACTTCAGAATATCAATAGAGTGGGACATATTGGAATATCCTCCCCTCTCTTTTCCTTAGCTCCCTGGATCTTCAAAAATGGGGTGAGAGGGAAAAGAAAAGGCTACAATCTGGTATCTAGATTTCTTGTGTGATGGGAGACATTTTTAGCACATGAAAAGTTTTCCATGTAGGTCCTGACAATCTGCTTGACTAAACTGATATAAGTCTAGGGCAGCCTATCCCAATCATGCAAGTTTTATTGTTTATGCACTTGATTTCTAGTCTGTCTGGAGGTCAAGTTCTCTTTGGATCCAAGGCAGAGAACACTCCAGGGCCTTCTTCCCTTCCCTGCGAATAGAAATAGGAAGACCACTATTCAGTCATTAGGAATGAATTCCATTCATGATGGCCCGAAACCAACTGCCTTCACTGCATCAAAATGGTGGACCAACCCTGTCTCAAAGTCATGGGTTCAATGCTCTTTTAGGAACAGAATAAGTCTTCCTGAGGACACTCTGAGGGCTGCCATTGGCTGGAGACCCAGTGCCTCCCACCATCCCTGGCCCTGATTGGCTGGAAACCCAGTCCCTCCCACATCCCACACAGAATGACATCACTGCTACGGAAGGCTCTCTTGACCAATCAGAGAGCAAGATAAAGGTTCTTCTGGAAGCTTCCGTGAGAAGGAGATATAAGGCCTGAGAGACCAAGAGACAGTTGGGGGAATTGTGTCGGTTGGAGATCGAGAGAG
>NW_024820319.1:0-1878 GCF_019175285.1 Sceloporus undulatus | reverse complement strand
AAAAAAAGTGTCTTCCATTTGAAAATTTTCTCCTACATTTGTCCTGGTTTATTTATATATTTAATTTTTTTAAAAAATAGTTAATTATTTATTTTTTGGCTTCGGCCCCCCAGTTGTCTGAGGGACAGCAACCCGGCCCCCGGCTCAAAAAGGTTGCCTACCCCTGGTCTAGCTGATCGAAAACAGTAGGACCTCTTTTTTGAGTACTATATATACTCAACTATAAATCGATTGCATGTATAGGTCGAGGGCAGGTTTGGGGCCAGAATGACTGAGTTTGATATGACACATGGATAAGTCAAGGGTAAAACTTAGGGGCATGTAACAAAGGATAAAGCAAAGGAAAACGATGCCAAAGAACATTCAAAATTCCAGTAGACATAACTGTTTGCTCTCACCCTAAAGGCTGGATGGATGAGAGAACAGACAGAGTATGCTCTTGCCTTTCACCAGGGGATGGTTCCTTTTTTTATATACAAGTTAAAGTACTTACATTGACCTGCGGATAAGTAGACTCTGGTTTTTGGGGTCAATTTTTGGACTAAACTTTCTAGACTTGTGCATGAGTACATACAGTAAATATCAGTCCTTTCTGCTCTGACCGGGTCTCTGACTACACTGTCTCTCATCTCACCATCCGCAACCATCTGTGCAGCGTATATACAGAGGTGGGTACCAAAATCTGTGGATGCTCAATTCCCATTATATACAATGGCATAGTAAAATGGTGTCCCTTATATTAAATGGTACAATCAAGGTTTGTTTCTTTAGGGGGAAATCAGAATATTTTCAAGCCATAGATGGTGGACTCTGTGGATACAGAATCAGTGCATATGGAGGGCCAACCTTCCCATCTGCAGTTGGTCCTCTGCATTTGAAGCTTTGACCTAGAAGTTCATAGAGAAAGCACTTCTCTAGGCATTTGCAGGTCCTCCAGCATGATTCTATGATCAGCATCTGGCAAATGTTGACCACAGAGTTGAACTGGAAGACCTGTTGATTCCTAGGGAGGTGTTCTCTTAGGTAAAAAGAAGTGAATTCCCATCCAGGAAAACTCTGTTGTCATGTGCCTTCAAGTCTCTTCCGACTGACAGCGATCCTAAGGTCCAGGGGTTTTCTTGGCCAGATTTGTTCAGAAGAGGTTTGCCATTCTCCTTCTCTAAGCTGAGAGTGTGTGACTCACCCAGGGTTACAAGGGATTTCCATAGCCAAGGGGGGATCTTCCTCAGAGTCCAACCCTCAAACCACAACAAAGGCATCCAGTCTGGGACTCTTCTTGGGGTTTTTTTCTTTTTGCTGCCAAAGCCTCTCCTCCTCTTCCTCTCCTCCTCTTCCTTCTCATCTCCTCCTCCTTCTTCCTCTCTTCTTCCTCTCCTCGTCTTCTTCCCCCTCCTTCCTCTCCTTCTCTTCCTCTCTTCCTCCTCTTCCTTTCCTCCTCCTCCTCTTCCCCCTCTCCGCTTCCTCTTCTTCCTCCTCTACTTCCTCTCCTCCTCTTCCTCCTGCTCTACCTCTCTTTCTCTTCTTCCTCCTCTTCTCTTCTTCCTCTCTTTCTTCTTTCTCCTCTTCCTCCTCTTCCTCTACTTCCTCTCCTCCTCTTCCTCCTGTTCTTCCTGCTCTACCTCTCCTCTTTTTCTTCTTCCCCCTCTCCTCTCCTCTCCTCTCTTCTCCTCCTCTCCTTTTCCTCCTCTTCTTCCTCTTCCTTGGGAGACCTTTGGGCGAGTCACACTCTCTCAGCCTCAGGGGAAGGCCATGGCAAACCCCTCCTGAGCCCCTCCTCCTTAGAGCCCTCCTGAGTCGGAAACCCCTGGAACTAAGGCACTCAAGGCAAAACGCTGGAGCCCCAACGCCTGGCTTTCCCTCCTGCACCCCCCCCCCCCC
>NW_024820318.1:0-1879 GCF_019175285.1 Sceloporus undulatus | reverse complement strand
AGGCTGGGAAAGGGAGCGGATTCCTTCTCCGCTTGGGCTCCGTGAACAGAGCCCAAGCGGAGAAGGAATCCTCCCCTCAGTGAGGCTCTTTTTCAAATGTAGGACCCCCCAAAAAGGTCCTACATTTGAAAATTTTGTCCTACATTTGTCCCGGTTAATGGCAACCCTAGGGGAAAGACAGTTTTAAATTCAGTTCTTCTTCTCATCCTTCCCTCTCATCAACTGATGAATCATGATTGGAGAACAGAGACCTTGCTCAAGAATGGAACCATCCCAGACCACCTTTTTGGTTGTGTGGAGGGTTTGTATGACTTGCTGTGTACATACTAGCTGTGGGCGGTGGTGGTAGAGGATGTTCAGGTTATAAAAATAATGTTTTCAAGCTACAAAATCTTTTGAAGACAAAAAGATTAATAATATTTCCAAGCCACGTTACTGTAAATCTCTGAGCTGCCAGCATATTCACTGGCCCTGTTCAGATCATATACTTTTAATTATACTTTACATGGAGAAGTTCATCAGGTGAAACTTTCTTTCATTACACCTCAAATGGGATAGCTCAGTCTGATTAATTACATTCTGTGTGCCAGCTGAGGCTGTTGGTAAAGGGAGAGGAGAAGGGCAAGTAAAGATGTTGGCAACCATAATTGATTGGTTAATCTTAAATTGTTGGGTCAATCATCTAAAATAAAAGATCTGATTGCCTGAAAACAGGTGTTCTACAACAATTTGGATGAATGTATAAGGTACGGTGAATAATTTATTCATCTGGAATGCATGCTTATCATACTGCTGATGTTACTAAGCTGACTTACAGTATTTCTGAATGCAACAACATAAGCAGGGGTTACTAGGGAGAGACAAAGGCATATACAAGGTCTATATTTTTATTCTCAGATCTTTCATTCTGCACCACAGCTGCTTTAATAAGGTAAGACCTTGCTCTGAAAATGGCTGCAAGAATGGACAGAAGTTTGTCTCTCTCCGCCTCCTTACCAGAGTAGAAACTTAACTTTTTGAGCTAGAGCAGCAAGGCCAGAACACCTACTGCCCATGATGGCCAAGGGATTTCAGGAGTTGTACACCAAACAAGGAAGTTTCCCAAGCCTTGTTCCTTGCCCAGGCTACTCATTCCACTTAGGATTTTGTACAAGCTTCTTTTTCTAATATTTAAAGCTTTACATAACCTCCCTTATTAGTTAGCCTGTATTTCTTTTTATCAGCCTACCAGAGATTTCCATTCTATGAATTCTGGGCTTCTTGCCCAATCAAGGGCTTCCTTTTCCTTGGCTCAGCTTCATCCATTTTCACTTCCTGCACTGTACTCCTGGAATAGCCTCCCTGAACATTTGTGGCCTCCCCTTTCTGTCACTAGTTTTAAATCTGAACCGAAGACATTTCTGTTTGCCAAAGCATTTGGAACTTCACATTGATACTGTTTTAGGATTTTAGGATTTTATATTTGATTATATGTTAGCTGCGTTTGTAGTATTGTCTTTTATCTGTATTATTGTATACTTATATTTTATTATCTTTAGATTGTACACCTTTGGCAGGTTTTAATGTTTTGACTTGATTGTTTCTGCAAAAGGCAAATTGCTTCTGTATGTAAATGTATGGCCCTATACAAATAAACAACAACAGCAGCAGCAGCAACAACAATGCAGAATTGCTAGGATATGTTGAGCCACACAAGATTATGGCCTTTATATAACTTACAGTAGTTACACTTGCTTTATTGAAGAAAGGAACTAATTACAAGTAACAAATTACAAGCAAGTATCCTTTTGTGATAGTTTATTTTCATGGTTTGATCATTCATCCATCTTCACCACTTTTGTGCTGCTTTCTAGAAAAGCAAGGAGTAATATCGTTTTCT
>NW_024820317.1:0-1879 GCF_019175285.1 Sceloporus undulatus | reverse complement strand
GACAGCCAGGAAGTCAAAAGAAATGGGTCCTAGAGTAGATAAGACCAGAAATTTCTCTGGAAGCCAAGATGACAAGACTGAGGCTGTCATACTTTGGCCACATGATGAGGAGGCACAACTCACTGGAAAAAACCATAATGCTAGGGAAAGTGGAGGGAAGCAGAAAGAGAGGAAGGTTACATGCTAGATGGATGGACTCTATTAAGGAGATCATGGGTATGAATTTTCAGGACCTGAGCAAAGCGGTTAGCATAGGGAGTCTTGGAGATTTCTCATCTACAGGGTCACCATGGATCGATATCCACCCGAGGGTGGATAACAACAACAAAAATGAGGAAAATATATACTTACACATTTTTTCATGCCAGAACTCTTGCCCTAAGACTCTTCCCTTCACCTTGAGGACTGGAGAAGAGGGGTCAGACCTTGAGTTCTTGGAAGCCTGCTCTTTTGTGCATCACATGCCATATCTTGGCTTTGTGCAGAAGTTTACTGCCTACTGCTTGGAATCAGGATGAAATACTGTCATGAGTGAGCTGCATGAAGTATCTATGTAGGAATAACACTTATTTCTAAAGATCCACTAGCCCGATTTTACTCATTTTTAAGATGAAGTCTGAGCAGGTCAGATATGCAGCAAAGTTACCAACTACAATAAAGCTAAAAGCTGGATTGCAGAACTACAGCCACTCAGCACCAAAGCAACACGGTCCGTCTTGTTGTCTTTCCTTTTGCTGCCAGCAGAGGGTCCCTCCCACAATTACAGGATCAAGGAGTCCTGCAACTATAGAAAATGTGTTTATGAGGTTGGGATCATAAGGCTGAATACTGTGGGTAAAGTGAGAGGCAAAATCAGAAACCTATGCATGCGTGCCTTTCCAGGGGGTGGTTGTGTATGCATTTGAATAACTGAGGAAGTGTGCGTAAGTGGAAAAAGGTTGGAAGGGGTCAGTAGTAGGAGCAGTAGTAGGTTGCATGTAGTGTACCCCAACTGAGATGAAGGAGTCAGCTGAATCCTAACTGGATTTATGCATTATGGAATGCTGAGAGGGACAGTTCATAATTTGGAAGACAAGAATAAAATTCAAAATCACCTTGATAGAATGGGGGAACTGGGACAAAATTAGCAAAATGAAATTCAGAAGAGGAAAAGACAAAGTTCGGCGCTGAAGCAAACAAAATTAGACTTTTAAATTGCAAATCATATTGAGTGCCATTGATAATAATAATAATAATAATAATAATAATAATAATAGTGCATAATGTTTTAAGAATGGAAAGAATTGCCAGAAGACATTGAGAAGCCAGAAGCAGAATTAGAGCTGAAAAGAGTTTATTCCTACACATTAAAATGCCGCACCCAATCCTTGTCCTTCTGCTATGGTTACCAGCCTGCAAACACTCTCTCCTTTATCTGCCAGACTGGGCAGAGGCTGTGGCTGCTCCTGGCATTGACGCCTGGGGCTCCAGCTGAAAGGCAAAGCTGTATCTTGCCAATCCGTTTCCCTTTATTCTGCTTTCAACTGCTTGATTATTTGCAGCTTATTTGTACAGAATCGGTTCATTTTTCCCCCTCAGCCAGTTTTACTAGAGGAAACTGTAAAAAAGCAGAATTTGTTTGCTGAATACTGGATTCCTCCAGGCTCTGGACAATCAGTACTGAATGGGATAAATGGCATTATAGGCCTGACTGATTCTCAATCCCAACTTCCTGCACCTCCCTGAAGGGAATGGAAGAGGTAAACCAAAATGAAACAGTGGAAAGGAAAAATAAATAGAAGGTGCACTATCGAAATATACAGAACATTTTATGGCAGATAGAAATCAAAATATATTTTAAAAACAAATTAAAACACTGGAAGCTTTAAGAGTTGCATAG
>NW_024820316.1:0-1879 GCF_019175285.1 Sceloporus undulatus | reverse complement strand
CTGTTGGGGATGCTTTGATTTGGATTTCCTGCATGGCAGGGAGTTGGACTGGATGGCCCTTGCGGTCTCTTCCAACTCTATGATTCTATGATTCTATGTTGTCCCCATGTAAATATGTTGTTCACAACAGAGATTTATTCTTTAAATGTTGCACTGTTTAGCAGTTTAGTTATACCTGTGAAAACACAGGATTATACCTTTACAATTTCAGTGTTTTTAATTTATGGATGAATTTTTCTCTCTCGTTTAAAAAACAATTAAAGATAAACAAAATGTGGAAGAGTTCAAAGATATATCTGTGTTAGTCTGGTAAATCAATATGCAAAGGGATCTTGTTGCACCATTGAGACTAACCAAAAGAAGGAAGCTGGTAACATGGGCTTGATGCATTTTCTTCTTTTCTTTTCAGCTTTTCTTCTTTTTTTTTAAAGGAAGGAAGGGCCCTCTGTAATATTTTAATTTTTATTCCCTGTTACAGTATGTCACCAAAACCAAAATGGGAGAAGATTCACACATGTCAAAAAGGAAGCAGAGCTATTCCCCTGCTCCTGTGACATGCACTTCCCCAGGGTCTCAGGCAGTGGCAGCCCTTGTTTCTCTCCTCTTTTTCAATATCAAGTTGATATCAAAAGGGATGTTTTAGGCATGTAGCCAAGACGGCACATAAAAGGACATACCTGACCATATAAGGAGACTCAGCTGGCTCAGCATAGGGCAGCCCAAGAGCACATGGCTAGGACAGATCAATGAAGATCTGCATAACCGCTCCATTGATAGGAGTGATAGTGGGTGATCAACCTTGCCTTTACTAATGAACAAAACTGCAAGTATACTTCCTTCGGGAGGAGATACTTCATTGTCCAGAGACATTTGTACTGATAGTCTGGTCATTTACAAGTTCCCTTCTCATTCTTCACTCCTGGAAATTTCATTTTAATCCGCTGGCATATGTTTTGCCCTCTTCCTGTCAAGGCACCCACAATTTGGTTTTGCTGAGATTCAGAAAGACATTCTGTCAGTATGTTGCTTGACTCCTCAGCACTATAGGCAATTGCTAAGTCCTTTCACTTCAAAGAATCCCTTGAATGGAATCTTTACTTCTGGAACTGGTACAGTATTACCTACTGCAGTCCTTAAAGTCACTGTCTGCTACCATCTTTTATATTGTTAGTTCTTGTGAGTGTGTGTGAGAGGATGATTTTGTGTGAGTGGTGATTCCCTTATACAAATACAGCTGCCCCTCATTTTCATAGGAATACATTCAGGATCCCCCCGTGAAAGAGAAAATCCACCAATATTCAAGCCCTATTGGCTTGAATGGTACTGCGGGCATGCACCATAGGTGCGCACCCCATTTTAAGTCCCTCTGTTTGCCCCTCATGAGTAAGCAAGGTACACGGATTCGAAGTCCGCACAAATGGAGGGACTACTGTAAAACTACATTTGAATCTTGCATCCTCAAGTTTTGCTTCTCAGAACCAGTATACATGGGCTTGATCCTCACTTTAGTTTCTTGAGCCCTCTTGGCTGCTGTCATTTGAGCTAATTAAATTCCCATGTTTGAATATTGAAATTTCCTGCATGGCAGGGTGTTGGACTGGATGGCCCTTGTGGTCTCTTACAACTCTACGATTCTATGATTCTATGATTAAGTATGATGTTTATCACACTATGCTCTTAAAGAGGTACTATTCCAGTGTGACTCCTCTAGCAGCCTCCTGTTGCATGCTGGGATTGGCAGTTTTAAGGAACTGAACTTCTCTGCCTGAGAATTCTAAATACCCCTCCTTAAAACTGCCAATCCCAGCATGCAACAGGAGGCAGCTAGAGGAGTCACACTGGAATAGTACCTCTTTAAGAGCTCGTCTGATAAACACCT
>NW_024820315.1:762-1879 GCF_019175285.1 Sceloporus undulatus | reverse complement strand
TATCAGACCTTCTTTCTCCTCACCTTCCCACCAGGGCCCTCCGTTCTGGTAGTCAAGGTCTGCTGTCTCAGCCCAGGATTTCCTCTGCGCCATCCCGGATTCGCCCCTTTTCACTTGCTGCCCCTCACTCCTGGAACCTTCTTCCCCCACAAGCAAGAGCCATCACTTCTTTAACCAGCTTCAAAACGGAGTTGAAAACCATCCTGTTCAGAGAATCCTTCCCAGGCATTGCATAATTGTCGCTTACTATTTGATGTTCTTTTGGTGCCTGTTTATCAAACCATTACCTGTATTGCTATGTACTGTATATGCATTATCCTACTTGAGAGTATGTATTTTCCCTGGGAAATGATTAACCATCCATTATGAAGCCAAGCCCTCCCTCCAGTCCATCTGCTTTGGTCCAGGCCTTGGAGGTAGAGAAGAACTGCTGGACCTCTTACCCTTTCCCTCCACCACTCCCTTCTCCTTCTGTGTCATGTCTTTTTAGATTGTAAGCCCTAGGGCAGGGACCTGTCTAACTAAAAAGATTGCATGTACAGCGCTGTGTAAATTTACAGCGCTTCATAAATAAAGGTTAATCATCATCATCATCATCATCATCATCATCATCATCATCATCATCATCTCGGGGATAACATCTCCATGAAACTACAGGCCAAAGATCCAATTCCTGGGAAGTGTTTCTCAAAACAAAACTGCTTTATCCTCCCTCTCTTTTTATATTGACTTAACATTTAGATGTGTTTTAATAACAGAAAAATGTAAAATTAATATAAGGTGGATTGTTTTTCTATATAGAATTCAGCTGCACGCATTATCACTTCCACCCACTGCTCTGACCACATCTCTCCTGTGTTGGCATCCCTTCACTGGCTCCCTCTCCCTTTCCGCATTCAGTATAAGCTCCTGCTGTCGACATTTAAAGCCCTCCATGGACTGGCCCCTCCTTACTTATCAGACCTTCTTTCTCCTCACCTTCCCACCAGGGCCCTCCGTTCTGGTAGTCAAGGGTTCCTGTCTCAGCCCAGGATTTCCTCTGCCTCATCCCCGATTCGCCCCTTTTCACTTGCTGCCCCTCACTCCTGGAACCTTCTTCCTCCACAAGCAAGAGCCA
>NW_024820315.1:0-662 GCF_019175285.1 Sceloporus undulatus | reverse complement strand
TACTTCTACCCAGAACTAAAAGATGTGGCAGAATTCTTTCACAGAATTGTAGTTCAGAAGATCATGAGATAGAAAAGAAATTGGAGAAGCTCTCCTCTTTCATTAGACTTTTACATATTGCCTAAATAGTGAAAAGGGTGGATTCCTTTACCTTGCATTTCAGGTAAGTCTTTTCTTCAAGGCAGGGTTAAAGGATGTGTAGCCAGCAGCATTTATAGATCCAACATCAGAATTCATTAGCATATGACAGATGACCTCTTGAGAGTTTTCTTGATCATGTTCCTCCAAGCAAAGAAGAAATACCTCCTTGCATATCTTCATTACCATTGTTGATTATTCTTCACTTCTAATGGAAGGTCCAACAGATTCCTTCTCTGAGCTAGCTCGCACTCAGGATTAGTAATAGTCTAGAAAGAGGGTGGGCAGTCCCCTCCTCTTATTGAATGCCACATTACCTCACAGGCAACCTGCCAGGCATCACACATTGGCACTGGGCAGAGTCACAACATAAAGAAAACAAAAATTATCATGGAGGATCTACTGGCACAAGTAGGATGTACTGGCACAACCTAGACAATAAGGAAATTGAAATGGTTAAAGATTTCCCATACCTTCGATCAGAATGGAGATTGCAGTCAAGAAATAAGTAGACTAGAAATAGG
>NW_024820314.1:0-1879 GCF_019175285.1 Sceloporus undulatus | reverse complement strand
TTTGGGGATCACTTCAGCCTTCCCTCTGAGCCAGAGCTCTTAAAGAAACAGCTACTGAGGGAAAGCAGGGACACACACACACACAGAGATTTGTCACGGTTTACGTCTCAAAATCATTTGCACATTTGACCCCTTTAAGGGATTTTGGACTTCAGCTCCCAGAAGCCTCAGCCATGTTGGCCAATAGCCTGGGATTCTGGGATCTGTAGTCCACAATCCCTTAAAGGGGGACAGTTTGGGGATCTCTGCGGCTGAAGCAGGAGAGGCACAGATACACAGAGGAGCGTTCGTTCCCTCCCTCTCCTCTGTCTCTCTCTTTGTTTTAAGAGCTCTGGCTACGAAGGGGACTTGTTTTCTTCCTGGACAGAAAATAAAAGCATAAAAACACTTATAGAGCTTTCAACTCATGCTCCTTAGTCCTGCTCAAAGTGGAGGACTAGTGGGCAGTCCTCCTGGACAGAAAATAAAAGCTTAAACACAGTCATAGGACTATAAAGTCATGCTTCTTAGTCATGCTCAAAACGGAGGACATTTTAAAATGCAAGAAGGTTGAAATGGAGGACTCGTCCTGGAAAAGGAGGACGTCTGGGGGGGGTCACACTGTGTTAACGTCTATATAGGCCACTTCTTTGCTGAAAAAGAAGAAGAAAACCAGAAAATAATCTTCTGAGGTCAAAACAGATTTTATTTAACAAAAGAGCAACTGAGGTGCATGAACTTGTCTTTTTGAGAGAACCCAAATGGTCACGTTGTATGGGCAACTCTTACAATTACTATCTCTACATCCCGTTTCTAGTGGGGGGGGAGGACACGTGAGCCTCCATCTTTGTTAAGGGCAAATCATAAGAATGAAAAATTTCTACTCCATGCATGTCTATGGGATTGAAGCCAGCGCCGCCATTTTTTGTGCGGGCCAATTAATCCAACGGCTTTGGCTTCCTTGCGCAGGCGCAGTGGAGAGCGGGGCAATGAGGGCAGGCGAGGAAGGAAAGAAGGAAGGAAGTGGGCGTGGCCTCCCCTCTTCTTCGTCCTCCATCTCAGGATGGCCTCGGCTGTGCTCAGAGTCCCCGGATGAGCCTGAGAGGAGGCAGGTGAGCAGAAGCAGGAGGAGGTGGCTGTGGGTCATGGCTGGGGAGGTGGCTGCGTAGGGAAGGAGGACCAAGCCCTCTGAGCCCCTTTGGCTCAGAAATGGGTCCCCTGCTTTCTTAGGGTTGCTCTGCACTGGGTTATAGTCCGAACTGCAGCCCTGGGGATAGGAATATGTCTTGCCTCTTAAGAAATATTATTAAATATTATTTTAAAAAATTTTATTAAAATTTTACTTATTTTAATAAATACTATTAAATAATAATTATTTATTCTAATTATTTATTTTAATAAACTACAGTATTTATTTATTTATAATAATTAATATTAAATAATATTATTTATTCAAATATTTATTCAAATATTAATTATGTTTAATAAATGATATTATTTATTCAAATATTAATTTTAATAAATAATATTGTTTATTCAAATATTAATTATTTTAATAAACATATTAAATAATATTATTTATTCAAATATTGTTTATTTTTAAAATATTATTTTATTTTTATGGCTTCCCTGTCATGGCAGGTTTTCTTCAAAGGGCTTCCCCCCATTTGCCTTCCTCTGAGGCTGGGTTCTGGGTGACATTGAGCCGTAAGTCACATTCTCTCAGCCTCAGGGGAAAGTCTTAATTCTTGGGAGTATTAAACCCCATTGAGTGGCCTTGGGGCATAAGTCAGACTCTCTCAGTCACAAAATGGCAAACCTCCTCTGAACAAACCTGAACTTGGAGGAAGGCACACAGCAAGAAAAGAGGCTGAGTTCAAAGACTTCATAGCAATGAAAG
>NW_024820313.1:0-1879 GCF_019175285.1 Sceloporus undulatus | reverse complement strand
GTGTAGAGTCCTTGAACTCTGCAATGCTGTTAATGAGGTACAGCAGCATTAACACCTTTTGACTACCATGCCCCAGTGCTACCATCTGCTTAAATAGAACAGTTGAATAGCTGCCCCAGAAGAGTTTGTTCATATATGGCACAAAGCAACAATGGACATTATGTTTCACTGCATGATTAATATAACATAACACAACATTATTTTATATAGCATCTTTCATGAAAAATGGTTTTCCAGGTGCTTCCCTCTATTAATAATGGAACACGGTGGAGATTAATAATGCACAATAGCAGAAGGAGAGAGGAGGACTTCAGAGTCTTTGTAGGGACAAAATAAAATGGTAAACTAATGGTTTATTCAGCTAAATAGAGATCCAGTGCAGTGAAATGGTTTGAGCACTGGACTATGGCTCAAGGGACTAGGATTTTAATCCCCAGATGGCCATGGAAACCCACTGTATGACTTTAGGGAAGTCATATACTCTCAGCACCAGAAAACCCTGGGATAGGTTTGCCTTAGGGTCACCATAAGTTGGAAATGGCTTGAAGGCACACAGCAACAACAACATAAATGAAAGACCTCCAAGAGCCCCAATCACCAACTGCCCTCTCCAGGCCATGCAAACTGAACATTAAGGCTTCCTTGAGTGAATAAATCTACTTATCTTCCTCTTTACCTACTTCTCTCTACTTTTGCCACTTTTATAATCTTTTCCAATGTGTCATGTTCTTTTGTGTCTGTATGATAGCCTTGGTTTAGGCCCTTTAACTTCTAGTAAGATCCGGAATGACGAAGTGATCTGAGTGTTGCATTACAACCCTGGAGATCAAGGTTTGAATCCTCATTTACCCATGGAAACCCACTAGGTTACCATAAGTTGGAAAGAACTTGAAGGCACACAACAACAACAACAACAACAACAACAACTTAGCCAAATGGAGTGATTTACCTGTAGTTCTGCATCTTGGTTTTGACTTGCAGTGCCATCTTGGAAAATGGAACTAAGAGCGCCCATCACTCAGATTGTTCAGATTCCCAGTTACATCCACATTTCAAAATGCACATTTCAGTTCCTACCTTGAGATGCTGGGGAATTGTACCTGGGGCCCTTGGTATACTACTGAGCTATAGCCCCTCCCCAAAATAGAAGATATCATGCCCTGGTCTCCTTCGAACTGACAATCTGGTGCTTCATGATGAAAAGATCTGATTCTATAGAGGTCTGTAGAACTTCCTGTTTAAAGCAGAGATGAACCAGCACTCATCAGAAGACATTTTTATGAGCATTTCTTTATTGTAATCTCACCTGACAGACAGACACTTTTTCTTGAATGTTCTCAGAGATTTTTGGTGTCAGCTGCCATTTCCTGTACAGGGCTTGACTGTGATACTTGGTCTTAAGTATTGTGGATGATGCAAAATGTCAGTGAAGCCAAAACAGTCAGAATTTTTTTTTAATAAAAACTGTGCTACTTGCAGTGCTAAAGGTCAGTTGGAGAAGGTCTTTCCCTGCTGGAAATTTATTGAATTTCAGAGCATGGAATTAACATACCTGGCTGTAACCTATCATGCTTTTTGGAGGAACAAGTGTGTGGTGATATTGCAATATTTTGAACAAGTTTAATGACAGATAAGACTGTTGTTTTTGTGGTGTAGTGAGTAATGTTTAGTCATTTCTTCCAAAATAATGGGTTTGGGGGGTATATATTGGGGTATATATTGATGTTTTTAATTTGTTGCCTGTTTTATTGAACCCTTTCCTGTATTGTTATGTATTATTTATATGTATTATGCTATTATTTCTTAGATTGTACGCCATGGGCAGGTTTACTCTTATCTGTTTTATTGTTTGTATGTACAGTGCTGTGCAAATCTACAG
>NW_024820312.1:0-1879 GCF_019175285.1 Sceloporus undulatus | reverse complement strand
TTAAAACTTTTCCTTTGGCTAAGGCTAGAATAGTAGAAGCTATGTTGGAAAGAAAACCTGGAATGGAGTTTCATGTTGCCAATGTGATGACTTTCACACCAACTTTTCAGAGCCTTTGGTGTGATTTTGGTGATTGGTTTTAATAGTAATTTTGAAAGTTAAATATTTGGTGAGTTTTGGCCAAACGTTTGGGGAATTATCTTCGAGGCTTGTTGGCTACATTGTGTGCGAGGTTTTTTTCCTGGCTGTGGCTAAAGAGATGGGGCAGCAAAGTGTTTTAAGTTGTACGTTCAAAGCTTGTTTTTTTTTCTCTTCCCCTCTGGCTGAGATTTTTATAGACTATTTTTAAAGGCAAAGGATTTTTTCCTTAAGTTCATAGAATAGATGTTGTGCTTTAGACTTAGATGAAAGAATAGTAAATGTCTTGTTAAGGGTGATCTCTGAAGAAGCTTGTTTTTGATAAGAGATTGCATTAAGCTGGTTTGTTTTTCTTTGAGTGGAAAGTGTGTGTGTGTAGAGAGAGTTCATGTTACATGAATAGTAGCCAGCCAGATTGGATCCTATCTGACCAGAGAGATGCAAGCTTGTTTTTGATATTTTTTAATTTACAGGCAAGCAGTTTTTTGTTTAATATTTTGTTTTTATTTTCTGGCCTCAAGATGCTCTCATGGGTTTTTAAAATGAAGTTTAAGTTGTGCCTTTGGGAATTTGTATATGTTTTTTAAATGCAATTGTTTTAAGTAAAGACCAAAGAAATTTTTTGTTTTGGAGCATTGTGCTTTTGGGGTTTTTGAATTATTGACCTGCAATCTTCTGATTGGCAATCCAGCTAAATTATTTTTCCAATTAAAGTTGATAAGATTAGTGTTAGGCCTGAATTCTTTTGAAGCCTGAGGTCATGCAAAGGTTTGCTGGTGCCTGGCTAGAAATAGCTTTTGTATTTTTGTATTTTTTGAGTTTTAAGTTGTGATCCATAAGTTTCCTGGCCTGTTTCCTATTGAATTTTTGCTTTTTCTGAATATTGTGTGCTGATTTTGGCTTATTTCAACTGCTAATTTTTGAGGCCATATCATGAGCTGGCTTTTGTATTTTTGAGCTCAAAGATGTCTGCAAAGTCTTGCCAATGTCATGTTAAATTGGCTTGTTTTAAATCATTTTTTTTGTTCCTGGTTTTAATTTTTGATTTTGCTCTTGCATATTTTGATTTGTTTTGATTCTTGATTATTGACTGCAATAATTGTTTGTTTGTTTGTTTGTTTTAAATTCCTGGCCTAAAGTTTTTGAAATGATTTTTTGTTATAACAGATGCTGAGGTATTTTTAAGTTTTGAGAATGGCCCATCCAAGAGGTTTTTGATTTTGTATATTGTTTTAGCTTGAATTTTTATTTTTATAATATCTAAATATATTTTTCAAAGCACCCGAAGTGTTTTTTTGTGATTTTGGAACCCAGATATCCATTGTGACCTCAGTCTGATGCTCCTTACCTGAAGCATAGATAGTTTCCCATTGTGATCTCAGACTGATGCTCCTTGCCTGAAGCACTTATAGTGTCCCATTGTGACCTCAGTCTGATGCTCCTTACCTGAAGCATCGATAGTGTCCCATTGTGATCTCAGTCTGATGCTCCTTGCCTAAAGCATTGATAGTGTCCCATTGTGATCTCAGTCTGATGCTCCTTACCTGAAGCATTGATAGTGTCCCATTGTGATCTCAGACTGATGCTCCTTACCTGAAGGAATGAGACCGGCCCATTACCTGAGGCTGATGCTCGTTGCCTGAGAGATTAAGATTGGCCCATGGTGACTTCAGTGATGCTCCAAACCTGAAGGATTAAGATGGGACTATTGTGACGTCAGGCTGATGCTCCTTTCCTGAAG
>NW_024820311.1:0-1879 GCF_019175285.1 Sceloporus undulatus | reverse complement strand
CTGCTAGTGCCAAACACCTACCACTCAGTGTCCCATTCTGCAGAGTGGGCCAGGGGAACCGTCGCTAGATGCCCCCAGTGCAGGGCTGGCCGATGTTTATGCCAAAGGGCACCAGCAGAAATGTGCCAGGCTGGCACGACAGGTCCCCCACATCCTGCGATTGCAAGAGCCAGGGATGTGGTTGTCTCCAGGGAGTGCCCACCAGCTGGCTAGCTTGGCCACATTCTTTGCTGCCAGCCTGCGGCCTGGCCAGGCGTTGACCTTTGGCAGGAGCTCCAGCCAGTCTGGGAGCTGCAAAGGGGAGAGGATCTTATCAAGAGTAGCCGGAAACGGCCAGACGAGATGGAGACAGGCTAGCCGGAGTCAGGAATGGGGAAGCGGCCAGTGTATATACGGCCAGAGACAGAGTATGTTCCTGCCTCCATCTCCTCGCCTCAACCGTCCCCACTTTTGATAAACAGAAAAGAAATCTCATGCCATCCCCTGCAAACATAGCTTCTCTTTCCTTTGCCTACAACTGTATTTCAAAGTTGAAATCGCGCAATGTTGAAAAGCAAACCAGTCTTGTTGGTGGTGATTGTTGTTGTTGTGTGCCTTCAAGGCATTTCCAACTTATGGTGGCCCTAGCACAGGGTTTTCTTGGGCAATTTTCTTCACAGCGGGTTTGCCACGGGGCACACTGAGGCCGGGAGAGCGTGACTTGCCCAAGGTCTCCCAGTGGGTTTCATGGACCAGCTGGGACTTGAACCCTATTTCTAATTGTCTTTATTTATTTAGCACCATAAATCTACATGACGTGTTACAGACTTCATAAAATCATCTACAAATTTGATAAGCATGCCCTCTATTCTCTCATCCAATTAATTGATAAAGATGTTGACTAGCACCAGGCCCAGGACAAAACCCTGTGGCACCTCACTGGTCACTTCTCTCCAGGATGAAAAGGAGCCATTGCTGAGCACCCTTTGAGTTCGATGGGTCAACCAATTAATAATCCACCTGATGGTTGTACTGTATTGTCTAGCCCACATTTTTACAAGCTTGTTTGCAAGAATACCATGGAGGACTTTGTCCAAAGCCCTACTGAAATAAAGATATGCTATGTCTACTGCATTCCCTTCATCTACCAAACTGGTAATTAAAATCCCAGCTCAACCATGAAACCTACTGGTTGACCTTGGGCAAGTCACAAGCTCTCAGCCTCATTGGAAGGCAGGGATGTAGCTAGGATTTTAGGAAGGGGGGTCCAGACTAAGTGCCACCATTATAATGGGGCTTGGGTGCGGCGACGCAGCAGCACACCATTCATTTTTAATGGAAGGGGGGGTCCAGACCCCAAGACACCCCCCCCCTTGGCTACGTCCCTGTGGAAGGCAATGGCAAACTCCCTCCGACTAAATCTTGCCAAGAAAGCCCCATTATAGGGTTGCCATAACTCAGAAATGACTTAAAGGCACCCAACAACCACAAAATAGCAAGGTGAGTAGGAGGATCCCACAGACTAGAACCGCAGGGCCAGCCTGGAGTGATTTGTCCTCTTTAGAAACTTCCTCCAGACTCTCATCCAACACAGTACAAAATAACCTCATGTTGCTTTTTCCTGAGCCTCCTGGGAAGGACACGATTCCCAGTTGTCCCGGGCAAAAGCAAACTACTATAGCCTCTGTGATCTTCCTTATTCTGTTTACAGATCATCCATTTGTCACATGCAAGCCAAGGCTGGTCACTACTACATTGTGTGGCAGTGAATTACATAACTGCATTGTACTGCTTTCTGAAAGCATTGGGAAAGCGTTTGGCTTTCATTAAAGAAAGCTTGTTTCTGACCAGAACCATAGATATTGTTCTGGCATGAAGCCTTTTTCCAAAAGGAATCACT
>NW_024820310.1:0-1879 GCF_019175285.1 Sceloporus undulatus | reverse complement strand
TCTTAGAAAGCTTTTCTTCTTTCTTTTTTTCAGCAAATTCCAGATGTCTCTCCAACAGGAAGATACACCACCTTGGTGCCATTGATATTCATTCTCACAGTTGCTGGCATTAAGGAAATTATAGAAGACTATGTAAGTATATCTTCAAAATCTTAAGGAAGCAGGCCAACAGCCTTTCTCATACCTCTCCATCTTAGCTGACCAGCTGGGAATGATTCCTTGTCATTATATACCTTCACGTTGACTCTGACTTATGGCAGTCCTATCCTAAGGTTTTCCTGCCTAGATTTGTTCAGAAGGGGGTTGCCAATACCTTCCTCTAAGGCTGAGAAAGTGTGATTTGCCTAAGGTCACCAAGTAGGTTTACATGGCTGAGTGGGGATTTGAATCCTGATTTCCAGAGTTGTAGTTCAGATCTGATGGAGTCCTGGTCCAACAGTCAAACCACTACACCACACTGGCACTTCAGCCAAAACTGAGATTTATGCTTCTAGCGGTCTTCAGGGACCACAACTACTCATTTAACTGTTACAGAGGTCTCCCCACACCTAAAAATAGCTCACAATAGCCTTTAAAAATAACTGAAGTGATCTTCAAACCACTTCTACTTCTAAAAAAAGTCTGTGAATGTAGCCTGCTGGAAAAATGAGGTAGGACAGCCCACACTGAACTATGTATGCATGATCCCAGTCCAAAGACATGCATAGTTGGGGAAGGCATAAATCTTTTCTTTTTTAAAATCTTTTTTATTTATTTATTAATATATAAATACAAACATCATACATACCATACATAACACATACATAAACATCCACTAATCAATATATACTTACTTACATCTTAATTTTTTTTCTTTTTCTGCTATCTGCTTCTCAATATTCAAATTCCATGTAATCTTTAATCTCTTTACAACTATATACATCTTTTAATTACATATTTGACATATACCATATAACATTCATTCTAATTATTGTAAGGCATAAATCTTTTCCTCATCTGGTCTTTATCTAAAAAATCCTCTCAAGAGTTTTTGAAGTTTAGAAAATAAAACAGCTCAATGGACTTCCTCTCCCTTTTAAAAATGTCTGCATTTATAGGAATTTTTGAATTAAAAAGCTCATACGCTCTGGTCCCAGTTTAGTTCTATGCCACACATGCTTCCATTAGTGTGAAAAGCAGTGACCTTAACTGTTGGCTACATGTTTGATGCAATGTGTAGTTTAGTTGTAACTTGTCAGTGAATGGCAATAACAGCAGTGATTCCTCTGCAATTTCACTCCTTCTCCAACTTTCCTGTGTGGAGAAGAGGAAGAGAGAAGTGATGCCCAGTTCCCAGCCAGGTCTTGGATGGAGCTTCTTTGCTCAGCATCTCTGTTAGGGACCTAGTGACCTCAAGGGCTGGGACCTGTCCTTGATAACTTCTTTCCTGATAAAATGACTGCAGGTTCTTGATTTACTTAGGCCCTATACAGACTGGCAAAAAGCACCGGCCTGTAGGTGGAGTCGTGGCGTGACATCCTCACGCATGCCAGGGAGCCATTTTGGCATGCACCCGTTTACACAACATGTGCCATGATGATGCCACTGTGGTGCAGTTCCCAGACTGTGTAGTGTGGAAGGGTCTTCATCATGGCACGCTGCTGCACCTATGATGCCCCTTTCAGGGAGCCACTTGGGGAGGCTTCTTTTTGCTCCCTCCAAGGAGTGGATCAGTGCCACTGCATGTGGTTGCTGCAGCACCAATCTTGGGCGAAAAGGGGAGGGTACATGCCACTCATCTGTATAGCCCCTTAGTTCCCAGCCAACTCAGTCTTAGTTTCCAGCCCAACTCAGGTTTGTCAGAATGAAAAGTCGGTCTAATCTGCACTGCAGAAATAAT
>NW_024820309.1:1332-1879 GCF_019175285.1 Sceloporus undulatus | reverse complement strand
TGTATATTATATTGAAAGGATTTGAGACAAACTGGATCTCAAAGGCAGTAGGTTTTTTTTTTCTTTTCTTGCTTACAGAATTTAAAGTTTATTTCCTGGACTGAATTCTGAAGTGATGAAATAATATTTGGGATGAACCATGTGCTTAACTCCCCTTTTGCTTAGTCGTTCTCTGGATGAGGGCTATTTTCTGTTGCAGGTGACCTTTGCGGATGTGGCTGTATATTTCACTGAGGAGGAATGGAAACTGTTGACGAAGAAACAGAGACTTATGTACAATTATGTCATGATGGAGAATTATCAGAATGTGGTCTCTGTGGGTAAGGAACCATAATCCATTCTCCTTTCTATGAAGACTGAGGTCCCTTTTATGCTAAATTATCATGGTGCTATGATTCCACTAGAATCATAGCGTTGGAATAGAGCACAAGGGCCATCCAGTTCAACCCTCTTCTGCCATGCAGGAATACACATTCCAAGCACCATCCAGCCTCTGTTTAAAGGCCTCCAAAGAAGAGGACTCCACCAAGCTCTAAGGGAGTATATT
>NW_024820309.1:521-1232 GCF_019175285.1 Sceloporus undulatus | reverse complement strand
CTTAACTTTCTTTTCTCAAGGCTAAACATACCCAGCTCTCTAAGCCATTCCTCTTAGGGCTTCATGGTTTCAAAATCCTTCACCACTTTGGATGCCCTCCTCTGGGCATGTTCAAACTATTCAACATCCTTTTGAATTGTGGGGCTCAGAACTGGACACAGGATTATTCCAAGGGAGGCCTGACCAAAGCAGAATAGAGTGGCACTGTTACTTCCCTTGATCAAGAAACTATACTCATATTGATGCAGCTTAGAATGACATTGGCTTTTTTAGCTGCCGCATCACACAGTTGGCCCATGTTCAACTTGTGGTCTACTGGGAGTCCTAGATCCCTTTCAAGTGTAGTTTAATTGAGATAGCAATATCCTGTAGAATATTTGAATTTGTGGTTTAGTGAGGCACTATTGCTCTCCCCTGCATAAGGATACTAAATACCCCATTGTAAACTACCAGTTGTCAGAACCAGCTTCTGTGGTTCATCCAGAATGGTCTTGAGGTTTAGGGGGGAGTAGTAGTTTAAATGTTAGCAGTTTTAAGTCGTTAGTAAGTATAATGGGGCCTAGAATGGCTTGGGGGAAGGGAATCAGTTGCGGAGGCTATTAACTGACTGGTTTGTGAGATTTGGGTGGCAGGCATGCCCCAGGGGGAGAGGCGTATGAGAACAGTGGAAGAAGAAGGCAAGAGGTACCTTGCCAGCTGGGTTGGTTAGGG
>NW_024820309.1:0-421 GCF_019175285.1 Sceloporus undulatus | reverse complement strand
GGAATCAGTTGCGGAGGGTATTAACTGACTGGTTTGTGAGATTTGGGTGGCAGGCATGCCCCAGGGGGGAGAGGCGTATGAGAACGGTGGAAGAAGAAGGCAAGAGGTACCTTAGCAGCTGGTTGGTTAGGGGCTGAAGGGCCAGGAAACACACAGAACTCCAGAGGCGTTTCAAATAGGTTTTTGTGGTTTTTTTAGGGGGAAAGTAAAACACACACACACATACATATACGTGTTCATGCCACGCACACACACAAACAAACACACAAACTAGGTAACAAAGGTGGGAGTGGTGAATAGTGTGAGGCTTTGCTAATGGTAATACATTACCTAGATCAGTGATGGTGAACCTTTTAGAGGCCGACTCCCCAAATTACAACCCAAAAGCCACTTATTTATTGCAAATTGCCGTGTCCCTCTG
>NW_024820308.1:0-1879 GCF_019175285.1 Sceloporus undulatus | reverse complement strand
GCGGCTAGCGGCTTTCCAGCGCTAGCCGCTAGCCTTTTCGGGTTGCAAAATTACTCGGGTTACGAACGGAGCCGCGGAACGAATTAATTTCGTAACCCGAGGGACTACTGTATTTATAAAGCGCTGTAAGTTTACAATTCCCAGGATTCCCTGGTTTGACAAGGGAATTGCCTCCACACTTCCAGATCACAGCCCCAGAGAGTGAGTCTACAGTATATCAGTGTTGCCAATTTAAGTCCACTTCTTCACCTGCATTTGAATTTAATAATGATAATAATATTGGTGATGATGATGATGATAGAGAGATAGATCATGTAGCACGTTTGAGACGCACGAAAGAAAAGTTGGCAGCATGAGCTTTCCTAGACTTAAGCGTACTTCCTCAGATGCATGGGAATTGTAGTTTGTTGTGGCACCAGAGCTCTTTCTCACAAAACTACAGTTCCCAGGGTTCCCTAGCACTGAGCCAGGGCAGTTAAAGCAGTCCCAAACTAGATTATTTCTGCAGTATGGATTGGACCTTGAGCATTTATAATAACAAAGGTCCAAAACACACTGCAGAAATAATCCAGTTTAAGACCGCTTTAACTGCCCTGGCTCAGTGCTAGGGAATCCTAGGAATTGTAGTTTGTTGTGGTACCAGAGCTCTTTCTGATAGAGAAGACTCAATGTCTCACAAAACTACAATTCCCAGGGCTCCCTAGCATTGAACCAGGGCAGTTAAAGGGGTGTCAAACTGGATCATTTCTGCAGTGCAGTTGCAGCCGAACACGTTTCTATTTGCTACAAAGCTTTCTGGACCCTCTTCATGTCAAAATAAATATCTTAAAAGTATTAGAAGGACTGAAAGATTCTTTGTTTGGTTCAATGGTAATTTTGAGAGTTGAAATAAGTTACAATGATTTTTATTCAATTAGGGTTACGTTTATTTGCAAAAGATCTGACATATTAATAAATATATAAATAAATCCTATTATTATTATTATTAACATTACGGGAACTTTCCGGGGATTTTGAGTGAATATTCCGTGGATTTTGGTAAAACATGCCGGGAAATATCTTCTAGGCTTGTTGGCAACACTGGTCCTACCCCGCAGTAAAGCCACTCCAATCCCTCTTAACCGAGGACTACAACTCCCAAATCTTCTTTCTTTCTTTCTTTCTTTCTTTCTTTCTTTCTTTCTTTCTTTCTCTGTTCCTTCCTTCCTTTATCCCTAGCTGCCTTGTGTTAGTGGTGTTACTGCTCTTGTTGTCATTGTGTGCCTCCAAGTTGTTTCTGACGTATGGCGGCCCTAAGGGAAGCCCTTCTCAGGCTTTTCTTGGCAGTATTTGTCCAGAAGTGGTTTTGCAAGTGCCTCCCTCTGAGGCTGAGAGAGTGTGACTTGCCTAAGGTCACTCAGTAGGTTTTTGTGGCCAAGAGGGCATTCGAACCCTGGTCTCCAGGGTCATAGTCCACTCATCCAGCCACTGAACCACGCTGTCTCTTTCTTGAGGCTTTGTAGTTTTTTGTGGTGTGGCTCCAAGTCATTGTCGACTTCTGGGGAGCCTCTCCTGGGGTTTTCTTGGCAAGAGTTGTTCAGAGGAGGTTTGCCATTGCCTTCCCTGAGGCTGAGAGAGTGTGACTTCTTGCCCAAGAGACCCAACTGGTTTCATGGAGGAGTGGGGCACTGGAGCCAGGCCTCCAGAGTTGTAAACGAAAAACTCAAACCACTGCACCAGACTGCCTCCCACTCCCATGTACAACCTGAGAAATAAGTACAGACGTTTTTCTGTTCTTTATGTGTGTCTTCAAGTTGTTTCCAACTTATGGCAACCCTAAGGCAATCTTATCATGGGGTTTCCTTGGCAGGTTTCTTCAGAGAGGGGTTGCCATTGCCAT
>NW_024820307.1:0-1879 GCF_019175285.1 Sceloporus undulatus | reverse complement strand
TCCAAGGCCTCCCTGGGGCCTGGGAGACAGCGTCTCCCAAGCCCCAGGGAGGCCTTGGAGGACTCTGCGATCGCGGAGCCGCCTCCAGGGCCTCACTGGGGGGGTCATCCCGGGGGCAGGGCCAAACCGGGGCGGGACCATGCGGACTGGCCCCAAACCGGGAAAGTCCTGTCCCCAGGCAGGATATGGCAATACTACTCTCACCCCATTTTTGAAGATCCAGGGAGCTAAGTAAAAGAGAGGGGAGGATATTCCAATATGTCCCACTCTATTGATATTCTGAAGTGGTCAAATCATAAACTGCCTCTACTTCCCCTAAGTGAAGTGGGGGGTATTCAGTTATTTCAATGGGAGATTTTTGGTTTGAAAGCACCTTGCCTTTACAGGAACATTCAATAAACCTTTGCATTATTTGGAGCATTCTCGTTCTTCATTGCATATCTAGAATCTGTGAAGGACAGCATTAATTATGGAAGCATCAGCATTAGTCTTAATGAAGTGCTGCTAGAATTCAACTGTTTGCAACCATAAAAAGGGATGCTGAAAATGCATTTCTGTCTCCTTTCTAGCCCTTCATTGAAACACAAAACATTCGCTAACTCTCAAGTCAAATCCTGATTTCCCTTCTTTTCCCCAGGACCTTTTAACTCCCTATTGTTGTTTTTAAAACTGAGTAGTTTTCTTATATGTGTTATTTTATTTTTGATTTGCTGGTCTTTGATTGTAATAAAGTTATTGATTGATTATTTCTGTTCTTCTCCTGTAACATGTGTGTTTTCTTGCTCTTTTTACATGGGACAGTAGAGATGCATATATCAGGGCCTGGCATTGAGCTTCCAGTTTTCAGGGATCATCTTCAGGAAGAAGATGAGGTGCCTCTTCTCCATTTTGAAGGAAGCCCAACTCCAGACAAAAAGAAAGGGCCCTGTGCAAATATCCATTTCAGCTGCTAGAGCAGTAGCTTATTATAATTTGCAAGGCTTGATTCATTGGTTGCTTCAACTAACAAAGATTGTAAGGTCTATGGATTTGCTCAGTTTCCTGCTTTCTCCTAGTTCTGGTGGTACAAGGGCTGACCTCTCTACTCTGCAACCACCATCTGGCTAGAAACAAGGAGGGCAAATTGAATGTGCTTTATCATGTCTCCCGAAGTAAGTAAGGAAAATAGTTCTCTCATTTCCCATTGATCTGGGAACAGACTTAAAATTTCTCTCTTCATTTCCACACAGGAAAGTATATTGAGTAGATTTGAATGACAAGCTGTGAGCAACTGTGGTTAGTACTTTATGCATTTTGGCTGAATGAGATCACTAGAGGCCCTGCCCCAGGTTCTAGATTTTAGTCCACAAACCTCAGGACCTGAATTCACAACCCTACAAGAGAGATGAAGAGACACCAGAAAGTAGGCAACCAAAGTCCTATACATATTATCCAATTGTACCAGTTTGGTGCCATGTTAACGGCTGTGGATCCATCCTACAGAAACCTGGGAATGGGGTGCTTAGAACTGGATGCTTGATAGAGAGCCCCAGTGCAGTCCTTCATGAGTTGCTATATAATTCTGAATACTTCATGAAATAAGAAATCCCAGGATTCTGTGGGACAGAGTCCTTTAAGTTTCATGATGTCAAAGTGCTAGGTTTGGGCAATGGAGATACAACCCAGGTGCTAAAAAATGACCCCTAGTAATTCTGGACAGACTTCTTCAGTCTCTGTGTCTATTTGTGGAGGGCTATTTACACCAAGAAACCCATGGATCTTCAAGGGATCTCCAGTTTATGTATTTTAATTATATACATCCATCCTTTCTCCCAATATAGGGACTCAGGGTGGCTAACAATAAATTTAATACAGTACAAATTCAAAACAATGCAAAGGG
>NW_024820306.1:0-1879 GCF_019175285.1 Sceloporus undulatus | reverse complement strand
TCGAGTCACAATGGAGGTATGGTGTTTCAATGATGCATGCGTCCTAAGAGTCCAGAAGTCGCGCCAAAGCCATGCTCCAGCCCTAAGGACTGGAGCGTGGCTTTGGTGTGGCTTCTGGACTCTTAGGACGCATGCATCATTGAAACACCATACCTCCACTGTGACTCGAAGCAGCTTTATTTTGGCTGTCTGTAATAGGCCATTAGAATTAGAAACTGTTGATCATTTAAGTGCCACCTGCACGCCATGAGCTTTCAAATGACAACCTGTAGAAATGTTTTTAAGTCTTAAGATGGAGATAGTTATATAACTTATCATATCTGTAGGAAGCCTGGACGAAAGCTCCTACCTTTGCCTTTCCCTTCATCGGAGCCTGAGAGAGCATGACTTGCCCAAGGTCTCCCAGTGGTTTCCACAGCTGAGTGGGAAATAAACTCTAGTTTCCAAAGTTGTTGTTCAGTGCTTAAACCACTACATTGTGCTGGATTCACCCTATTTCCTCATAAATCACATATGGTTACTTGCCCATGGGCCTAAATCCAGTTGTTAGTCCCAAACACAATACTGTAGTCTGTAGAGTCAATAGAGACTTGGAAAGTCAACAGTTATGTACGTTTTCAATACCCAGCCAGTTGGAACTTGGTAAATCAGAACTTACATGATCTGTGTATGTTAGGCCCTTGATGTACATATCTTTATGATACATGGACAAAACAGTTCATATAAATGCATCCTGTTTTTTTAATTCCTCTTCTTACTACCAAAGCTTTATCATTTATTCACATTTGACTCACCACTTGTGACAAAATGTGTGTCAGTGCCTGGTGACGTCTTCTGGGATTAGCTTAATGTATTGTCTTAGAATTTCTAGTTATTCTGTTCTGAGTTTAAGCAGGCATCTACGTTTAGTGTTGCAAACCTACTGCTCTATTTGTTAAAAACAAAGCATACTTTTGGGCAACTTCCCAACATTTCTGGTGTTCCTGGATTATCATCTGATGAGTAAAAAGCCATATAATGTGCCAAAACTGGCCAATTTAGCAAACACAGGAAAGATATACTTAGCAGATATAGGAAAACCCAGGCATTATCTTCCTTAAAAACTTAGACATAGGAATTGTTGTTCCAGTAACAGAGGAAGGTTGAAACTGGTGAGCCAAAGCCCAGGACTGACCATATGTCATAACCGTACTGGAAGTTATGTCACTGCTAGAGTGAGAAGACAGAGGAGGAGAGAAGAAAAAGAAGACAAGAAAAAGAAGAGGAGTGCTCTGATTAGGTAGAGATGGAAAGCATAATCTCAGTATTAGTAATCTGTAGATACAATGAAAGTAAAAATCCATTAACACAAGAATGGGGATTTGTGTAATAATCTCCAGAGTAACTTTGGTCCGTTACAGACAGGCCCTTCCGGCGCCCCCGTCACATGCTAGGGGTTGGCTGAAGACCTAGCATCCACACCGGCCTCACCCCTAGCACATGATGAGGGCGTAAAGATGGCGGCCCCCTATACACATGGGCGCCGCCATCTTTACGTGCTGGACACTTAGTGTCCGCACGTTGCACCCCGGATGTGACGCCGCGAGTGCTGCGGTTCCCAGATGCAGCCACCAGCGGTGGCGGCAGAGCGCCGCTTTTCAGTGGTTTGTAACCCGCCATTGTTTCCTTGTGGAATTTGCTTTGACGGAAGGAGACAGGGATGAGAGATCAACAGCAAAGCTGCCCTGGAAATATATGGAATCCCAAGAGTTCTGGAATGTTCTGGGGGATTTTCTAAAATGATAGGATAAGATAGCAATTCAATTCCATAGGTATACGAGTCCAACCAAAAATTGTTGAGGACTTTTAATTGTGCTTATTATGTTGTCGTGAGGCTAGC
>NW_024820305.1:0-1879 GCF_019175285.1 Sceloporus undulatus | reverse complement strand
TTGCAGCATGGTTCCCTCCTGTGTCAAATGGCACAGAGCTCAACTTAGGCAAGAGAATCTCATGCCAGGGCTTCTTGTTTACAGCACCTACAAACACAATCAATGCTGGCTAGTAAGAAATGACAGCCCCAGCTCCATCCACCTGGCTTTCAGCTACTTGCATTTTCCTACTAGCACAAGAAAGGCGCAAAGTACAGTAGACAGAAATCTCACAGAGGAACTATGTACATTAAAAAGACAAAATTAAGAAAATACAGAAATATGTGACAAGTATTTTCTGGTTCTGAGCCCAGAGATTAGGGATGTCAATTTGTCCTCATACATATTTGTCCTCATACACAAAGACAAGTAATTTCCATAGTGCTCTTTCAGCTCAGACAAAACAAAAAATCTGTGAAGTTTTGCCCAGTATTTGATCATCCAAAAGTGCTTCAGAAAATCAAAGTGTGCTATTTGTTTGTTTTTTTGGAGAAAAAACTCCAGTATACCTAGAAATACTCATTCTGGGATATATGCTATGAGGAAAAAACTGCACAGATTTCTTGCTTCTGACTTCTTCTTCTTCATCATCAGGTGTCCTAGGTCTCAGGGAATCCATTTTTTGGCAGGAAACAATATCAAATATTATTTCCATCCTTGTCAGAGATATAATTACAGTGGTACCCCGGGATACGAATTACCCAGCTTACGAAATTTTCGGGATACGAAAAAATCCCATAGGGATTTATTGTTTCGGCTTACGAAGGTTTTTTCGGGTTACGAAAAAACCTCGGCGCTATTTCGCCACCGGAGGGCAGCAGAGAGCTATTTTTTTCCATTAGCGCCTATGGCAATTCAGGTTACGAAGGTTTTTCGGGTTACGAAATTAGCCGCGGAACGAATTAATTTCGTAACCCGAGGTACCACTGTAAATATATTTCTACCATGAACTAAACCCAAATATATATGTGTATATATATCTTCCCCGCAACAAATTTCCAGTGACAGATTAACAAACTTTCAGAAGCTAATTAATGCAGGTCCTATACAAAATACTGACTGCTTTAGTTAAAGTTCACTGAATTTTACTGTCAAGAACAATACATCCCCATCTTTCAAAATAAGAGATACTCAGAGACCCTGAGAAGTCATTTTGGTCAGAGATATTTTGCAACCCTGGACTATTTATGCCAGGGATAGGCAACCTGCGGCCCGCGGGCCGGATACGGCCCGGCAAGGCCTTGGGACCGGCCCCAGCCCAGTCCTGCCGCCGATTGCCGCCGGGGCCTTTGGGGAGCAATTGTCTATAGAAGCCTCAGAAACATGCATTTATATTAACATTTTTTAAAAAAATCAGCAAATTTTTTCGTGTGTCCATTTTTTAAAAAAAAAAGTGTCTTCCATTTGAAAATTTTGTCCTACATTTGTCCTGGTTTATTTATATCTTTGATTTTTAAAAATTTGTTAAATTTTTAATTTTTTGGCTTCGGCCCCCCAGTTGTCTGAGGGACAGCAACCCGGCCCCCGGCTCAAAAAGGTTGCCTACCCCTGATTTATGCATTGAAGTATACTAAATAGTGTCTTTCCATCCAACCATAATTTGACAGTGTGATGAAATAAAACATTTGAACTAACAGGATTGAGGTGTGTTCTTTATATATAATAATAAACTAGCAGATCCCTTGAACTAAGGGTAGGCAACTCCACAGGGGTCAGGGGCCACACACTCCTAGTGTACCCAAATAGCTGTGTATTTCTCCAGATTCCCTCTAAAAATGGTGACCAGAAGTAATGTTTTGCCACTTCCAGCTGCCGTTTTGGGAGGAACTTCAACCAAAACAACAATAATAATAATAATAATAATAATAATAATAATAATAATAATAATAATAATAATTTT
>NW_024820304.1:0-1879 GCF_019175285.1 Sceloporus undulatus | reverse complement strand
GATGAAGAAGAAGATTGGAACTTAATTGTACAATATTGGAAGAGTATAGAAGTAGAGTGAAGGAATAGAAAATACACAGGTGTAGAGACAGTAGTATATAAGAGAAAGTAAAGTATATATATTAGGATTGGGAGGGGGAGGGGGAGAGGGAGGGGGAGGGGGAAAGGAGTAGGATATGTTGGGATAAGAGAAAATTGTATGAATATGGAATGTTTTTTGTTTGTAATTATTTTCTCTTTTGATGAAATAAAAAATAAAGTATATAAAAAAAAAGAATAGCTGAGATGTTCTGAGTGCAACGCATGAGCTCTGAGCTGTAAACCCTCTCATATGACTATTGTCAACAGCAACACATCCCTGTTGGGTACACCATCTTCACTATGGTAGACATGCTACTGTAACATCCAGCTAGCCATGCACAGAATAATTGCATGATTAATTTTGACAGGTCAAGGCATGGCAGCCCCTGTATCTAATTTTTTTGTCCAAGTCAATTCTTACTACCAAGAAACCAAAGCCACTGTTGTAAAGTGGCTTGAACACTGGATTACAACTCTGGAGATAAGGGTTAAATTCCCTGCTCTGCCACTGTGTGATCTTGGGCAAATCACACATTCTCAGCTCCCGAAACCCTGTGATAGGGTCACCTTAGGATCAAAATAAGTTGAAAATGACTTGAAGGCACATGGCAGCAAGTGCTAGTGAAGTGCTAGGACAAGTCACAAAAAATTCCTAGTGACATTTTGAAAATAGTAAAGAGTTTGCAGTTTCACCTTTGAAGAAGGTTAACACAACTTCTATTTGAAATCTTGGTCTGGCATATTTTTTTCTGAACCCTCCAGCTACTCTTTGAGTCTGCCACCAGCCATGCTTTACCTGACTTTTCAAGGACACAATGCAGGACCTCATTTTCTGGATCTGTATGTTTAACTCAGCAATCACCCTCCGGTCATGAAGCAGATGGTCTCCATACTTAACTGAAAGCACTTCTCTTTCATTAAGCTGCAGAAAGGATTAAGAGGACATTACATTCTTCTCAGCAAAATTTAAAAAAATGGAATCAAGGGATACAGAGCCCCCAAATAGTCACATTTTTTTTGGGGGGGGGAAACCCACCTCACAAACATGATTGTAATAATTAATAAATAGAGAAATAGATTTTAATGTAAAGTTTTCTCTGTCTCTAACCAGTCTTAGGCAACAGGATTTAATATACACAGATCATACAGAGTTAAATTTGTGAATAAGATGGGACCACCAGCTCCTTCCCTGCAGAATGTTAATCTGTCTTCTATTGGTTCATAATAATTCACCCCTAACCATACTTACTTACTTCCCTTGTTCCTCAACTTTGTGCTTCTTCAGCCTGTTTGATATACATCTTCCTTTTCATGTAAAATTACAGATGCCAGTTACTTCCTTGAGATGAAATTCCACCTTTATGAGCCATTTGGCAAATGAATAAGGAACTTCATGTGGCCTGTCCCTGACTTTACATTTCTCTTTTTGCCATTATTTCCCTTGTATACTTTTATCTGAATATCAGTGATAGCTGGTGGATTCCATGTTAGTCTCCAGGTTTTAATTTGAATGTCAGTGGAGTTATCTAAAGTGCTGAGGGGTTATTCACATGTTTTGTTTTGCAACGTGACTATGGGCCAAAACAGACTGAAGAAATAATCCATCTTAACTGCCTCAGTGCTAGGGAATTTTGGGAACTGTAGTTTGTTGTGGCAACAGAGCTCTCTAACAGAGAAGGTGCAATGTCTCACAAAACTACAGTTCTCAGAATTCCCTGGCATTGAGCCAGGGCCATTAAAATGATCTTCCAAATGGATTATTTCTGCAGTCTGTTTTGGCCCTATGTGGATAATCCCAC
>NW_024820303.1:0-1879 GCF_019175285.1 Sceloporus undulatus | reverse complement strand
CCCGAATAAATATCCTGTGGGCCTCCCTCCTCTTCCGTGGCCAAGAGGTTGGGCTATGGGGCTTTTTTTCTTGTTATTTTTCTGATGTATTTGTATGGTTTAAACTTTTTTGTATTGAATTGTGTGTGTTTTTAAATGCTGTAAGCCGCCCTGATCGATGGAAGGGCGGGATATAAATAAAAAAAATTATTTATTATTTATTATTATTATTTACATGAAAGCAGAACATACAAGAACATACCCATTAGGTTTATAAGGAATTCAGGTCACTTATTATAGGCCCAATCGAAGAAATAATATTCTACACTGCTTTCTAAGTACAATTAAGCTTTCTCTGTCTGTATGTGGCATCCAGCCTATTGCTCTGGACTTCAGTTTAAAAAAACAATCATTTCAGATATTAAAAATGGGGTATGTGAAAGACCAATCAGGACACTATATAAACATGTACCACCAGCTCTGTGTTCCTGAACGGTATTTTGATCCCTTACTCCAAGTCCGGAATTGGGCTTTTCCCCACCTACTTGAGGAACAGGGAAGGCTTTTTACATGAGGCTTGTCAGGGGTGGCATCATATATGCCTACCTTCAAAAAAAAGGTTTGCCTCATGTTTTTGAAATTGTTTAGCACCATATCAGGGTAAAAACAACCTGCAACAGCTTTTTATAGCAACATGTTAATTTTCCAGTTATTCTTCAATATATCTAATTAATATATGCTATCATGAGCATGGCCAATGAGAAGGTGACAGATACTAATCCTTAAATGTGCTCCCACATAATCCAAAATACAGATCAAGGCATGTACACCTTGAAAATACAATGTAGCCTAACTCCAGCTTCACTTTTCACTCTCGGATCACGTTACAGAGTACACACCTTAAAATAACTTTTGCTTTGCCTTTTCATTTTTTACGAATTGTGCAACATATTTGCACAGTGTTCCTTGTACAAGCGTAGAAGTGTTCTGCTCTCACCGCGTGCTTCCAAATGCATGTGGCAGCAACCAGCAAACATAGCTGGGGACCCTTACGCGTCTTCCAGCAACCTAATTTTGTCATTTCTCCACTCCCACTAAGAATAACGTAATCCTGCTGCTGCTGCTGCTGCTTCCCAGGCTAACATAATGGGGCGCAAACACAACATGGAAGGCTTACAAGACCAAACCATTCCCAGCCCTCTGGGTTTCAGGAACTATTACTACGACTGCATCTTCTACGAACCCCACATTTTCACTCAGCAAGGAGATAAATATTCTGTCCTTTCCCTTTCTAGTCCTTCAAGAACACAGTGTTCAGCAAACCAATATTGAAGCTGACCCAAAATAACATAAATGCCACCATCTCTTTAGTTCCCCGTTCTGGCGCTCGCATGATCAGACACTATATTCATAAACAGCATCTCGTTTCTGTATTCCAAGACCCTCTGCTCCCTCCTTCCCTTCAAAATCAGTACTTTGGGCAATTATGATTTGCCTCTCCCCTTCAAATCGAGGTGGTTTTTTTTCTATATCGCCATACAGTTTCCTTCACTTATTCGACCACTGTGCATTTTAATCCAAAGACACCTCACAGCAACCCAGGAGAGGACATTAATAATTCAGATTTTCATTATTTTGGGGGGGCATCTCATGCATTTCCAAAGAGGTATGCAACCATCCGCTCAGCAAAAAGCGGAGGAGAGTCCCTCGTTTTAACCTGGCAACTTAAGAAGAAGAAGAAGAAGAAGAATGACATGCAGGGTGACCAGACGTCCTCCTTTTTCCTCCAGGACACGTCCTACATTCCAGCCTCCTGTCCAGGAGGAATTCCACAACGCCTTCCATTTTGAGCACGACTAAGCAGCACGGTTTTTGCATTTATATGAGCGCTGTCGGCTTT
>NW_024820302.1:1762-1879 GCF_019175285.1 Sceloporus undulatus | reverse complement strand
CTGCCACATCCGCAAAAGTCACCTGCAACAGAAAATAGTCCTCATCCCGAGAGTGACTAAGCAAAAGGGGAGGAAATCACATGGTGCATCCAAATATTATTTCATCACTTCAGAATT
>NW_024820302.1:1040-1662 GCF_019175285.1 Sceloporus undulatus | reverse complement strand
TTCTCCATCATTACATGATTGTACATAAGCCTCTGCTTCTTAGTCAACAGTTTCCATTCGTCCTCAGTGAAATATACTGCCACATCCGCAAAAGTCACCTGCAACAGAAAATAGTCCTCATCCCGAGAGTGACTAAGCAAAAGGGGAGGAAAGCACATGGTTCATCCCAAATATTATTTCATCACTTCAGAATTCAGTCCAGGAAATAAACTTTAAATTCTGTCAGCAAGAAAAAAAGCTACTGCCTTTGAGATCCATTTGTCTTGAATCCTTTCACTATAATAAAGAATATAAAATAGGCCATGGCTGGGATATTAAGGATGTATTAGGATACTGACTATCCCAAAATATATAGTACATTTAGCCACAAAAGAAATATGGTGCATTTAGCTATTTCTTGCCAAATTTCAGAGGAAATGTCATTCTTAAAAAACAGTTCTGGGGAGCACTCTGGACTTGAGGGCCACTGAGCCCACTCCCAATTTAGATCCAGAGATGGTCTCCCATATCCCCAACATTTCACAAACAGAAAAAGCAAGGCACATGTGGACAAGCAACACCAGAAGGTGGTGAGGATGGCCAAAGTTGTTTATGAGGAAGATCACACAAGCTATGAAGGGCA
>NW_024820302.1:0-940 GCF_019175285.1 Sceloporus undulatus | reverse complement strand
ATCCAGAGATGGTCTCCCATATCCCCAACATTTCACAAACAGAAAAAAGCAAGGCACATGTGGACAAGCAACACCAGAAGGTGGTGAGGATGGCCAAAGTTGTTTATGAGGAAGATCACACAAGCTATGAAGGGCACAATAGTTTGCTTTTGCCTCAGCCTCCTGGCAAGGGAAGACCCTGGCAACTGATCTCCTCTCCTCTCCCACCTTTTGAGTTGATGCAGTGCAAACTCCTTGAAGTAATTTTGCAGCAACCCAAGAGAGCTGAGGAGAAGAAGGAAAGTGGGAGGAAGAGAGAAAAACTGGGACATTTTTGAAAGCCCCTGAAAAAGTGGGGTGATAGAGGATTAACCAGGACTTTCTCTGCCAAATTGGGACAATATGTAGTCCACTTGCTTTCATGAGCTGGCTCAGCAGTGACACAAATGAAACTAATAGTCAGGATGGCAACTCACCAAAGAGTTGGGGTACTTCAACAGCCTTTTTCTCTTAGAGCCCAATTCTCTCCGCTTGGCCTCTGTGTTGGCCATTAGGTGGGATGGGGGGGGTCTTGATGGCCCTGCACATGAGTCTCTTCCAGCAAAATATGCCCCAAAGCTGTGTACAAGGAGGCTGAGATGAAGTTCCTGAGAAAAGAGACTAGGGTTAGGCTTGATTTGAACAGCATGCTGCTGGTGAGATACGCAGGTGACATATGCCTCCTTTGGGCCGATTCCTCCCTCTGCACCAAACAAAGCCCCATGGAACTAGCATAAATTCACTGCAGCTCCCCTACACAACAGATAATCCATGTTAAAACACTTTTGACATTGCTATGTTGCGCAGCACATGAGGCAACACGTTAACATATCGCTCCAGATACTCCACCTTGACTGTAGTCAGTAGCTTGTGAGCTGAAGAAACACCTGTCGCTTTCTCAATGAGCAAAGAGACACTGTAA
>NW_024820301.1:0-1879 GCF_019175285.1 Sceloporus undulatus | reverse complement strand
AAGGAGCGTCGAGTAGTAGATACTCCAAGGAGATATTTACTACAAATAGCAAAATATAACTGAAATGTAAGTCATACAAGATATTAAGAATCTTGCAGGTACAATATTTGTAATTATATAATGTTCAATTCATACAAGCTAATAAAGAAAACAAATAAACCTAAGCATCCAATTCTGAGACTAACTCCCAAGATCCGCTCTTTAACTCTCTCTCTCTCGATCTCCAACCGACACAATTCCCCCAACTGTCTCTTGCTCTCTCAGGCGTTATATCTCCTTCTCACTGAAGATTCCAGAAGAACCTTTATCTTGCTCTCTGATTGGTCAAGAGAGCCTTCCATAGCAGTGATGTCATTCTGTGTGGGATGGTGGGAGGGACTGGGATTCCAGCCAATCAGGGCCAGTGCTGGAGGGAGGGACGGGGATTCCAGCCAATGGCAGCCCTCAGAGTGTCCTCAGGAGGACTTCTTCTGTTCCTAAAAGAGCATTGAACCCATGGCTTTGAGACAGGGTTGGTCCTCCATTTTGATGCAGTGAGGCTCCTGGTGCAGGCAGTTGGTTTGAAGCCACCATGAAAGGAAGCCATTCCTAATGACTGAATATGTGGTCTTGCCAGGGAAGGGAAGAGGGCCCTGGAGTGTTCTCTGCCTTTTGTGGCAAAAGAACTTGACCAAACAGACTGGAAATCAAATGCATAAAGATTGGATGATTGGGAGAGGCTGCCATAGACTATATCAGTTTAGTGAAGCAGATTGTCAGGACCTACATGGAACACTTTTCATGTGTTAAAAAAAGTCTCCCATCACACAAGAAATCTAGATGACCAGGAACAAAGATTGCAGCCTTTTCTTTTCCCTCTTATCCCTTTCTTGAAGATCCAGGGAGCTAAGGATAAGAGAAGGGAGGATATTCCAGTATTTCCCACTCTATTGATATCCTGAAGTGATGAAATCATATTTGGGATTCACCCTGTGCTTCCCTCCTTAATCACTCTCTGGATGAGGACTATTTTCTGTTGCAGATCACCTTTGGAGATGTCTCAGTGTTCTTCACAGAAGAGGAAAGGCCATGCTTGAGTCTGAAGCAGAAATTTTTATACAGGATTTGTAAACCATGAAATCCTATGAGGAAGGACTTAGGGAACTAGGGATGATTAGCCTGGAGAAGAGAAGATTAAGAGGTGATATGATAGCCCTGTTTAAATATTTGAAGGGATGTCATATTGAGAGCTTGTTTTCTGCTGCTCCAGGGACTAGAACATGGAACAATGGATGCAAAGTGCAGGAAAAGAGATTCCACCTCAATATTAGGAGGAACCTCCTGACAGTAAGGTCTGTTCAACAATGGAACAAACTCCTTCCGAGATTTTGGTGGAGTCTCCTTCCTTGGAGATCTTTAACCAGAGGCTGGATGGCCATCTGTCAGGGATGCTTTGATTGAGAGTTCCTGCATGGCAGAATGGGGTTGGACTGGATGGTCCTTGTGGTCTCTTCCACCTTTATGAGTTGTAATTCATTTTAGTTGCATCTACACTGCAGAAATAGTCCACCTTTAACTGCCATGGCTCTCAGTGATATGCAGTTTGTGGGTTTGTAGTTGTGTGACTGTACAGAGGCATTCCAGGGGGAAGAATCATTGTGTGCTTAATAGACTATAGCAGTGTTTCCTAAACTTGTTCCCAGGATTACAGCTTTCCTGTTTACTGACCAGTAAAGTCCAAACCACTTGGAAGACCAGAGTTTGTGAAACACTGGTCACTATAGCAAAGCCTTTGACTGCATAGATCATGAAAGGCTATGGAAAGCCCTTAAAGCCATGGGAGTGCCAACACATCTGATAGTCCTGATGAGGAATCTGTACTCAGGACAAGAGGCTACTA
>NW_024820300.1:0-1880 GCF_019175285.1 Sceloporus undulatus | reverse complement strand
CCGGGGCGGTGCGCAGATGCGCACCTCCAAAACCACCGGGAGGAGGCCGCCCGGCGAAGGGGGTGCAGTCCAGCGACGTCAGCGGCGGCGGCAGCGTCCGGTGTGGAGGCAAAGGGGGCGTCTTGTGACAAAAGGGCAACACAAGAATTTCCCTCCCTCTTGTTTACCAGGACATAAGCATGAGTGGTTTGGAGTTCAGCAAGATCTCTTTATTCAATCTATTGGTTTCCTCTTAGACCAGGATTGCTTCCTGACATTTCTTCCCCCTGGAAATCGGCAGCCCTTTTCTATGTTGTCCAAATAAGGAGCAAACCAAGCTTTTGGGTACCTTTGAAAAACATGTTTGTGAACAATATTCACTCAAGAGGAGAAAGAATTTGCTTGCTGCCATTATACCAAACAAGGTAATTTGGGTTCCCAAGAGATTCCAACATATTTTCCAGGATAGATAACAACAATGGCACCATTCTCTGCATGGTTATATTAATTCCCCCCACATTGTGCAAATCAGAGATAGGACTGTGGGAATGGGAGGAGGATGTCACTTTTACTTCTTCTCCTTGATATTTCCCATTCTGTAAGCTAGATCTGGTCAATGCATGGGCAGCCTCTGCTGGCTTTATAATGAATGCACTTCCTGTGATGGAGAAGGGGGCTTGATCTCACCTCATCTAAGAAATATTGCATTAACAGCCTTGTGCCTCTGAATCACACAGATGCTGTAGATGGATGCAAGAGGTTTTGCATCTAGGGAGATACCTTCTGGCTGCAATGGTGGTATGGCAGCCTTACTGCTGTTGTTTCTCCTTCTCTTTTGGGTGTGCAGAATAGTAGATACAACAAACTGTCTCCTGCCTGATCCCCCTCCTCTTCCACATGAGTCATATCAGTCTGGCGACTTCATGATTGGTGCTCTTTTTACTCATTTAGTTTACTTTATCCATTCATTCTCTTTCAAGGAATACCCTTGGCAGGAAGATTCTGATTTTATGATGTAAGGATATATTTCCCTTGAATCATATGAATTTAGCAAGGCAACAAGTCTAAAGATCACATATGTAAAAAGAATCTAAGCAAACAGGGAAAAAATGTTCTCCATGTACATAGATGTTAATTTTCTCAGTTCCCATTTTGATGAGCTTCATTTTCTTTGTCATCTTTGTTTTGTGTTGGCTCCTGAAATTTTGTATTATCTTCCTAACCTGAAACCTGACCACTTTCTTCTTAGCTTCTGCATTTCTTTGCATAATGACTAATTTAAAGAATCTTTTCTCCTCAACCAAAGTGCATTTTTCCTTAGTTGCATTTTACTTATTCTCATTTCAAAGTATAGCTGTTGTTTGTTGCATTTTATTCCTGAAACATGCTTGCTAAGGGACTAAACAGAGCGGTGTTTAAAACTGGCCTTGGGGCAGAGTGAAACTGTGGTATTTGCATCCTGACACTGCTCCAACACCGCATGGCAGGGGCATCCCGGCGCTCCTTTGACACAACGTTTAGACACACTGCCTCAAAGAAGCACCAAAACTCCAGTGCCAGAGTAGCAAGGGCACCTTTTTGCCAACACTAAAAGGAATGGCATTTTGTTGTTTCTTTTACAACAGGCAAAACGCTGGATCGGGGTCATGGCATGCGGTTGCCACAGCCCTGATCTGGTGAGGAAAGGCGTGGCAGGATGCCACTCTCTTGGAACAGTCTAAGCCCTAAGTCTTCAAAATGTGTGAATGCTCAAGGATGCAACAGTTCTCAGTTCTTTTTTGTAATGAAGGTCACTATCCTTGACTATGCCATTTGTTTCCGTGCCTAGTATTTATTGTGCTCTGCTTATAAAATGTGGCATCATCATCATCATCATCATCATCATCATCATCATCATCATC
>NW_024820299.1:0-1880 GCF_019175285.1 Sceloporus undulatus | reverse complement strand
CAGGAGGGAATTGGGTAGATGCCTTGAAGCTAGCCTCGACCAGGAAATGGTCCGTCCATGACAGGGCAGAGACATTGGTTACCTCTGCCCACGGAGTACAAAAGACGACATTGAGTGTATTACCAGCAGAATGCGTAGGCCCTGAGACCAGTTGGGACAGGCCCATGGCAGTCATGGTAGCCATGAACTCCTGAGCTGCACCAGATGGACCATTGCTGGCCTCGAAGGGGATGTTGAGGTCACCCAGGATAAGAAGCCTAGGGGACTCCAGCACCAGCTCCGAGACCAGCTGTGTCAGCTCGGCCAGGGAGTCTGTTAGCGCACGGGGTGGCCGGTAGACCAACAGAATCCCTAGACTGTCCCTAGCCTTCAGGGTCAAATAAATACACTCGATAAAGTCAGTTTGTCGGACATGGTTCCTGGTCAAGGAAAGGGTGTTCTTATGGATCAAGGCAACACTCCCCCCTCCCCGCCCACCTAACCTGGTCTGGTCCTTAACTGAGTACCCAGCTGGAAGGGCCTGTGCCCACACTGCTTCGCTTTCAGGCCCAAGCCAGGTCTCAGTAATGCAAGCCAGGTCACAGTTCTTATCCTGAATAAGGTCGTAAATAATGTGGGTCTTATTCCTTACAGACCTGGCATTGCACAGGAGCAGAGACAAGGTTAGTGGTACAGTTGGACTGACCCTCAGATCTCTTTGGTTAGGAGAGTGGAAAGAAGGAGAGATAGATATTACGCATCGATCTCGCCTTCCGGTAAGTCTCCACTCTCCTACCGCTATATCTCCCCCTGCCACACACTACTCCAATAGATGCTCCGCTTAAACCAATCACCCGCCACCTCTTCAAGCTGAACACATCCCATGTCTGAGAAATCTCCCCACAACAATGCAATAACACTGCAGCAGAGGATGACTACCATACAAGTCATTCCTCTTGCTGCAGACACAGCTAGCAAGATCCCGCCCCTCTCCCTTCTGCGCCACTGTGCAGTTGCGCTGCTGCAGTGCTGAGATGGATTCAGCCAGTGGCATCCCCTGGAAATGCGCAGCTGCACAGGGTCTTAAAGTCCATAGGGTTGCTGCAGCAGCAGCGCAGCAGCAGCAACAACAGCAACATTCCGGAGGGAGCCCTTAGTTGGAGGCGGGACGAAGAGGTCACAGGCAAGCCTGGCTTTATAGAATGCCGCAGCCACCGGCACTCCCTCCTCACCTTCCCCAGGTGTTCCTTGGGCTTCCCTAGCGCTGGGCTGACGGCACTGAGATGGATTCAGCCAGCGGCATCCCCTGGAAATGCACAGCTGTGCAGGGTCTTAAAGTCCACAGGGTCACTGCGGCAGCAGCGCGGCAGCAGCAACAACAGCAACAGTCCGGAGGGAGCCCTTAGTTGGGGGCGGGATGAAGAGGTCACAGGCAAGCCTGGCTTTATAGAATGCTGCTGCCACCAGCACTCCCTCCTCGCCTTCCTCAGGTGTTCCTCGGGCTTCCCTCATGCTTCTCTTCTTGCAGCACCTAAGTACTACTTTGGTCTGAAGCCCATTTTTCACCTGATGTCCAGGAACTCAGACATCTGACATGGTTCTTGTTGACTCAATTGGTGATTGATCTGGTATGGAATATGGTATTGGTTTCTGCCCATATTTAATGGGTTTTGGCACCTTTAGTCTGACATGTGAGACACTATCAATAGAAATTCTACTGTCAGTAGATAATAGAAGAAAGTAGAATGTGTTGAAGGTAAGAGCAGGTAGTTAAGCAAAGACAGAAGGGTAAGAACAATAGAGAAGGGTAGTTGTGGGTAAGGCAGGAAAATGTAAACCAGTAGGAAAGGTAGAGGTATATTGGAAGAAGCTAGAAAGATAAATAGTAGAAGTTCGAAATA
>NW_024820298.1:0-1880 GCF_019175285.1 Sceloporus undulatus | reverse complement strand
TGTCTTCATTTTGCTCCCAGCTACATAAACACAACTGGGTGCTTCTCCAGTACCTCGCACCCAAGACTCTCACCAGACATGGAATATGCAGGATGGCTTTGACAACCCTAGGTCAGTGAATGGCCAGTTGTAGCCTCATTCCACCTGGAGCTGAAGCTTAGAGGGTTCTGCTGAGTTAGCCTGTCTGGTCTGGTGGCCCTTCATTCTCTTAGAGCTCTCTCTTCTCAAGTTGCTCCCCTTCCATGGGATCCAGCCTTCCTCCTAGGATCGGGGGTCACAAGAGGATTGAGCTGATGGTAAGAGAGCACCCAGTTCTCATGGCAGCCTTCTGCATGCAGAGAAGTCACAATTCTCATGGATCTATTGTCAAAATCACAATTTCTTTAAATTCCCTTTTATATTTTAGAAAAAGATGCACACTGCTGAATGTGTTGCACTTGATATAACAAATATCTATAAATATATAGGTTTAAAATTAAAGATTGCATCTTGGATTATGTTCATTTTTGGGAAGTGAAGAAGTGTGTAAATTCATTATATAAACTGAGTCAAACAAATATCTTACAAAGTTCTAGTAAGCAACATGTACACACACAGTCCCCAGACAAAGGACTCACTGGTGCACTGTGTGTCTGGGGTCTGGAAATCTCACTTCCACCTTCGGGGAAGACAGTGCTTCTAGAGACTGAATTTGGGGCTTTATGCCTGCAAAGCATGGACTCATTCTCTCAGTTGCAGCCATTCCACACAATCCTGGGCTGAAACATTTAAACAAAGGTACTCTTTCAGCTCCAGGAATAAAGACCTACCTTCAGTATAAAGACCCTGGGGGCTCTTCTGGGGTCCTTTATGGCTGGAGCTTCCCCGGGTCAGAGTCCGTCTCCTCAGCCGTAGGGAAGGGTTGCTCTGAGTGCGAAGGAGGAGGAGGTCCACAGGGCTGAGGGAGGGAAGGCAATGGGGAAAGGTCAGTGCCAATGGCCATGGAGGGAAGAAGGTGACAATGCCTAGGGAACTCCTCTGAGTCCCAGCCATTCTAGGAATGAGTGGCAGGAGTGAGTCCAGGGGGCTGAGGAGGTCTCCTTTCCCAAAGGGGGAGGCAAGGACCGGTGGACCCTCCCCAACTAGGGCCCAAAGGGATGGTTTCTTTCCTCACCTCTCTCTCCCAGCCCCCAAAGCCCAGCCTCCCCACTGGCCCTGAGTCCCTGCCTCCCTTCCTCAGACGACCACATGCCCCTTCCTTCCTTCCTTCCTTCCTTCCTTCCTTCCTTCCTTCCTTCCTTCGCACCAAAATGGAGGGCCAGAGGTACAAAGGGACACACAGCCTTCCTTTTGGCCCAAGGCGCCTGGCCTCCTTCTCGCTCTGGAGCCTCAGGAAAGAAAGAGGAGCCTCTCAGTTCAAATGAGGAGGCCTCAGAGAAGGTTCTGGAACATTATTCCCCACAGTCACAAGCAGCACAAAATGGCCACCAGAACATAAAATAGCCACCTTTGCCTCAGCGCTTGGCAGTTTGAGGCCTTCAGGGAACCTAAAATGGAGGCTGAAAGGGCCCCAAAGTTGGAAGGGACCTCAAACAGCATTTCTGAATGTAAACAACACAGAAACATTTTCCTGATGCTATTGAAAGGAGAAACCTGATCCCCTCCTTAATTACAATCAATAGTGGAAGATATAAATATTGATATTAAGAGTGCCCATCGTCCACAACCCAGGTCAGGTGTTGACCGCTCAGGGGGGCCAGTCCAGCTGCAGGTGGTCCTCCATACGTCCTCCTTTCCTTCTGCATTAGTCATCTTTTCACCAGCATCAACCCCTTTCCCAAGAAGGCTGCATCTGCAATATAGAAGTAAGGCACTTTGACACTGCTTTAACCCTCAGTGCT
>NW_024820297.1:1329-1880 GCF_019175285.1 Sceloporus undulatus | reverse complement strand
ATTTCAATTCTTTTACATTCTGCTGTTAATACACAAAAGAAGATAAAAACAAAGAATGTTAAATAATGGAATTCTTGTCAGTCTTCATACACACATGGAAGTATATCAGACGTGGTGGAATATCCGCAGTCAATCCTGATCTTGCAAGTAAAAGCGCAATGTTTTTCCACACAATATCCACAGTCAAGTCTGTTATTCATTGCGAATTAACGTTTAAGCGTGATTGTGTATCACATTGGTCACACTTCCGTCAAAGTTAAGGAGAGGTGTCAGTTCGTGTATTTCGCAGCGAATTCACTCAAAGCGGAGTGAGAGAGCATTGTTTTATTACACTAGAGACAGCTACAACATATCAGAAATAATATCCAGTAGTAATGCGCATGCTCAGTGAGGACAGGGAGAGACTACACACCTTTTTGCTTCCGGGGGCAGCGAATGTTTACATTTACTGTTGTGTCAAGTTATCGCGCGAATGTTTTAAAGCTAATTTTTCGCGTGAATACAGTCATTTAACGGTATTTAACGGTATTTAACTGCCAGCACCTGTCTTA
>NW_024820297.1:0-1319 GCF_019175285.1 Sceloporus undulatus | reverse complement strand
GTTCTCAAGGCTTATCCACAACAACCCAAGTATAGGAAAAGTGTATACTGCCTGCCAGCACCTGTCCTGGTTCTCAAGGCTTATCCACAACAACCCAAGTATAGGAAAAGTGTATACTGCCTGCCAGCACCTGTCCTGGTTCTCAAGGCTTATCCACAACAACCCAAGTAAAGGAAAAGTGTATACTGCCTGTAATTACAGACATTACAGAAATGTCCCCAGCAAATCGCTCTACAGCCGATGATGTCCTGAAGTGCATCATTTCTACTATGACCTTGCTAATAGATATGTACCAGCAGCTGAGGCTTAGAAGGGAGGAAAGACGCAGGGGAATGCTGAGATTTCTCCGCATGTGGATAAGAGTCAGGGGAATTCGTTGTCTCTCCACTCGTGATGTTTTCAGGCTCTTAATGCAGGGAGACATAAACCGTGTATTGGCTAATGTGGCAACAATGCCGGAGCCCAGGCGTTACTGGATTAGACCACAAATGGAGGGTGGTTGGTGGAATGAGGAGCTGCTCCACTTGTGGGACAACGACATGTGGATGCGTCACTTTAGGATGCCAAGAAGCACCCTATTTGATTTGGCGGATGTTCTCCGGCCCCACATAACAGCAATGGACACCATGATGAGGAGGGCCATATCTGTGGAGGAGAGGGTCGCTATCACAATCTATTGGCTTACAAGCCAACTGATGTACCAAAAGGTGGCCGTACAGTTCCAGATTGGTGTTTCCACTGCTGCTGTTATATGTATTCAGGTTTGTAAGGCCATTGATCAGCACCTTCTGAAGAAGGTTGTATGCCTTGGAAATCATCACCAGGTAGGTTTGTCAATTTATAAATAGATATCTTAGAAGATATTATATATAAAAATGTTATAACATCATAATTATATTTGTTAATACATATATGACTAACGAATTTGCTTATGTGCTGCAGCACATAAAAAAATTTATTAATGTTTGTTAATGAAGAGTTATATTTGTTTGACTATAACAAGTGGAAGTGTGTGTATTAGCATATTTGTTTTCATAATTTTTTCATTAATAAATATATATATCAGCAATTGTTATAAATATAAATGTTTATAACCATGTTCACTTTGAAACTAACATATTGTGTACTTAGATCATTGGTAAATTTTTTTTACTGTCACTAATTAAATTTTTATATCTCTTTCAATAAAGGTAATGCATGGATTTGAACAGTTGGGTTTTCCAAACTGTGTTGGAGCAGTAGATGGAACTCATATAACGATTCGTCCTCCAAGTGCTACGGCTGAACAGTACTATAGCAGGAGAAGCGGCTACTCCATA
>NW_024820296.1:0-1880 GCF_019175285.1 Sceloporus undulatus | reverse complement strand
ATGAAACATTGACCACTTCCCGGAAAGGTCCTTAGCCCCTGGCCAGCGTCATGGTCTGAATGGAAAGGCCACCAACTGGACCCAAAGAGAGGCAACCACTGACCGGCTGGACAGCTGGACAGCTGGACAGGGACCCTAGGGGTGGAGAATTAGCCCAGGGCAGCCACGATGACCACCAACCTCTGGGAGCTGGTGAGTGGACAAGACTGACAGAGTATTACAATGCAAGAGGGCTAAACTAGTAAAACACTGGACTGATAAAACACTTGGCTCACTTCCCTGAGCCACCCACGTTTTGCCAATTGGGTCTTTTTCTGGGCCTTTTGGTCCCATTAAGAGAGGAATGGGGCTTTGAAAGGAGGCAGTATGGTCAATCGATCGATTGATCGGCCAGTCAGTCCTTTTCTGCCTTTTGCCAACAGATGCAGCACCGGAAGCTGCTCCAGATGATCTTCATTTTGGCAGTCAGAGGGACCTTCCAGGCCAGGTTCCAGGTCTCCATGATCACCTTCACTTCTCCGGTAGCAGCAGACAACGTTAATTAGTTAGCTAACTAGTTACACCAAGTGTAGTTACTTCTGTCCAGTGCTGTGCCTTGCCAGCCATTTCCAGCCCAAGCGCCTTCCTTTTTCAGCACATGAGGTCCTTCCTGAACGCCTCTTGGACGGAGTGCTCTGGGGGCCTCCCTCTCCCCCCAGAGACCCTCACCCTCCTTTGGTCCCTGGTGGTCTCCATCTTCGCCCTCGGAGGACTCCTCAGGCCCATGGCCATTGGCTACCTGGTCGCCAAGTATAGCAAGTGAGTCTGGACTAGAGACCGGCCCCGTCTCTATGGTTCTCTATGGGTGGCGCATTCGCCTCTAGGACCACAGTCCAGCAACAAAGGGCTTCCCTGGCCAGTGGCTGCAAATCAGTTACTTTGCAACTAGAGGTCTTTAAAGAGAGGCTGGATGGCCATCTGTCAGAGATGCTTTGATTGAGAGTTCCTGCATGGCAGAAAGGGGTTGGACTGGGTCAGGGTTTTTTAAAAGCCTCCAATGAGGAGAACTGGCAAATCTCTTCCGGCAGGTCATTCCATATATAAGTGTGTCTATATGTGTGTGTGTGTGTGTGTGTGTAAATATATATATATATTGTGCATTGTGTGTTTGTGCATACACACACGTATACATATATATTTAATTGATTTACCAATACATATATATGTGGGTGTGGCTCTCTCTCTCTCTCTCAATGGGCTTTGCTTCGCGAATGAAGATTCAGGAAGGACTCATGATCCCGCGCTAGAAGGCTGCAGCATCGTGGATAGTGCGCCTCCATGCCTCCCGATGCAAGGCCAGGGAGGATCATTGTTGGTGATCAATTTGGCCAAGCCTGAGATGTTGTTTCAGGGAGTCCTTGTGTCTCTTCCACACACAGAGAGACACACAGAGACACACATGTCCCTCCATATTCTCTAGGGCTAGGGGCACAAGACCCCTGTGAATAAGGAAAAACCACAAATAACAAAAACACCAGGTTTTCACCTGAGAGGATGCCTCTCTAGGCATCTCCAGGGCCTCCAGGGTTAGGAACTCTATGGCCAACGTCCAAGAGACACTGACTGAAGAGCTGCCATGGAGGAGCTACAAAGGCCTAGTAATGTTCTCTCTAGGCATCTCCAGGGCCTCCAGGGCAAATCTATGGCCAACGTCCTACAGACACTGACTGAAGAGCTGCGATGGAGGAGCTACAAAGGCCTAGTAATGTTCTGTCTAGGCATCTCCAGGGCAACTCTATGGCCAACTTCCGACAGACACTGACCGAAGAGCTGCAATGGAGGATCTCCAAAGGCCTAGTAATGTTCTCTCTAGGCACCTCCAGGGCAACTCTATGGCCAAC